>NC_134353.1:116677452-116727452 GCF_048569485.1 Anomaloglossus baeobatrachus
AGGAAAAGGAGAAGGAAAAGGAGAAGGAAAAGGAGAAGGAGGATGAGGTGGTGCGCTTAGATGATAGGGCTAAAAGCGAAGTTTATGTTTGTTTTGAGGGCCCGCTGGGGGCCCATTTAAAGAAGGAGGTGCGGGAAAAAATTTGGAAAGGGGAATATGTGGAGATATTTTCTCTGCTTCCCCTGGAGAAATTTAATTTGGATAGGGTTAAGCCGAGTGATTCCAAAAAGGAGAAGGACGAGGAGGAAAAGCGCCGTTATAGGCTTATTCCTCGGACTTTTGCCAACTGGCTACAGGCATTTGCGATTTTGGCGAGCGTGGTCGGGGAGAAGGAGCCGGAGCATTGTTCGGCTTTGTTCGGCTACATGGATGCGATAGGGGAGGCTTATCGAGTTTATGGCGGACTGGCGTGGCTGCGCTACGACGAGCAATTTAGGCAGCGGAAGGCATTGCGGCCAGATATGCGTTGGGACCATAAGGATATTTCCTTATGGATGCGATTGATGTCGGCACCGGCTCAGCCCTTTCGGGGGGGCGCCGGGGGTTCGGGGGGGGCCGGGTCCCCGGCAAGTTTCAAGAAAGGTTTGTGTTGGCAGTACAATGAAGGGCAGTGCAGGTTTGGAGCGGCGTGCCGTTTTAAGCATGAATGCTCCGGATGTGGGGGGGGACATAGCTTGTCCAAATGTTTTAAAAAAGGAAAAGGAAAGGCTGGTGATGGGGCTGGTAAGAGGGACGACGCCGGTGAAGGTAGAAGTGATGGTTCCGTTTTTAAATAGGTATCCGGACAAGGAGGCGGCGGCGTTGTTAAGTTCTGGTTTTTCGGATGGTTTTCATATTCCGTCGGTTGTTAATGCATCGGTTCCGCCGTATCGTAATTTGCGTTCCGCTCGGGATCACCCGGAAGTGGTGGATGAGAAGCTGGAAAGGGAGGTGGCTTTGGGCAGGATGGGCGGCCCTTATGTCGCCCCGCCGTGCGGGAATTTGGTGGTGTCACCGTTGGGGGTGGTACCAAAGAAGGAGCGGAATAAATTTCGGCTGATTCATCATTTGTCTTACCTGGAAGGGTTATCGGTGAATGATGGCATTGCGCCGGAGTTGTCGGCGGTATATTATGTGTCGTTCGATAAGGCGTTGGACCTGGTTAGGGCGGCGGGGTGGGGTGCATTGATGGCAAAGGCGGATGTGGAAGCAGCGTTTCGGTTGTTACCGGTTCATCCAGATAGTCAGCATTTGTTGGGTTGCTGGTGGGATGGCAGTTATTATGTTGATCGTTGTTTGCCAATGGGCTGTTCCATTTCGTGTTCGTACTTTGAGGCATTTAGTTCGTTTGTTGAGTGGGTGGTTCGGGACGTGTCCGGGCTTACGTCCATCATTCATTACTTGGATGATTTCCTGTGTGTCGGGCCGGCGGGTTCGATGGTTTGTGCGGGTTTGCTATTTGCGTTGCAAAAAGTTGCGGCCAGTTTCGGGATTCCTTTGGCGCCGGATAAGACGGAAGGCCCGGCGCCGGTGATGTGTTTTCTGGGAATTGAAATTGACACCATTGCTATGGAATGCAGGTTGCCGGCGGAGAAGGTCCGTGATTTGAGGTCCGCAGTGTCAGGGGTAAAAGCGGCGAAGAAGGTGCGGCTTAAGGCGGTGCAGTCTTTGCTTGGAAAATTGAATTTTGCTTGCAGAATTGTGCCAATGGGGAGAGTGTTTGCGAGGCGTTTGGCGACGGCGACGGCCGGGGTACGGTTGCCGGCGCATTTTGTGCGGATCACAAAGGCGATCAGGGACGATTTGGAAGTATGGGATCAATTTTTGCAGCATTTCAACGGCCGGACGCTGGTGATGGAGAGGGTGGCGTCTAACGGGGCGTTGCAGCTGTTTACGGATGCGGCGGGGTCGGCCGGGTTTGGGGCTGTCTTCAGAGGTCATTGGTGTGTCGGGCAGTGGCCACAGGCGTGGCGGGAGAGCGGCTTGGTTAGGAATTTGGCTCTGTTAGAGCTATTCCCCATTGTAGTGGCAGTGGAGCTATGGGGGTCGCACTTTGCCGGAAGGAAAGTGTGTTTTCATTGTGATAACCAGGCGGTGGTGCACGCGATTAACAACTTGTCTGCTAAGTCGGAGCCGGTGGTGGTGTATTTGCGGCATTTAGTGTTGAGATGTCTGCAGTTGAATGTGCAGGTAGTGGCAAGGCACGTTCCGGGTGTTGACAACGAGGTGGCTGATGCTTTGTCTCGTTTTCAGTTCAGCAGGTTTCGGGCGCTGTTGCCGTGGGCGGACGAAGTTGGAGTGGAGTGCCCCGAGGATTTGTGGCATCTGGTGAGGCGGTGATCTCAGACTTGATTCGGAACTCGGTGACCGAGGTGACTTGGTGCCGGTATGCTAAGGTGTGGGCTGAATGGGAGGAGTTGTTGCGTCTGATGTTTGGTGGGGAAAGCGTGGATTACTTGGTGGCTTTGTTGTCATTGGTGAGTACGGATTTTTCGGCCGGGCGATCGGCATCGGCTGTGGCACATCGGGTGTCGGCAGTGGCATTTTGGTTAAAAATGAGAGGGGAGCGTGATGTTTCACAGGATTTTCGGGTTCGTCAGGCTTTGCGGGGCTTTCGCCGTGGCGTACGGGAGAGGGACAAGAGGCGCCCTGTATCGTTTGGTTTGTTGAGACGGATGGTGGGTGGCCTGAGCGGCATTTGTGAGTCTGTGTACGAGACGGTTCTATTTACAACGGCTTTCGGTCTCGCTTTTTATGGGGCGTTCCGGATAGGCGAGCTGGTGAGCCCGTCCAGGGTGACGGGTGGTGGTTTGATGTTTGAGGACGTGCAAGTGAGCAGTAGTCAGGTGGAGTGCCGGATTCGCCGGTCAAAAATGGATCAGCTGGGCCGTGGTAGATTGGTGGTGTTATATGCGGTTCCAGGAGAGGAATTGTGCCCTGTGCGTTTAGTCGAGAGATTTATGGCCGTGAGGGGAGGCTTACCTGGCCCGTTGTTGCGGCATTTGAATGGGTCGTTCTTGTCGAGGTTTCAGTTTGTGGCGGTGCTGCGGCTAAGTCTACGTAACGCGGGGGAGCGCCCGGAGGAATTCGGGTCGCATTCATTCCGAATTGGTGCAGCAACGGAGGCAGCCCGTTGGGGGCTTGGAGATGAGGTGGTAAAGCGTATTGGTAGATGGGAATCTTCTTGTTTTCGGCGGTATGTGAGACCGCAGTTGTTGTAGCATCATGGGACTTTGGTTACGTGCGGAAGGTTTGAGGAAAGGGGTGTTTTTTGATGTGTTGGTGGTTGTGCTGTTATTGGTTTTGATATTTTCGTTTTGTTTTATTTGTTATAGGGAAGTGCCTGATCTGGATCTTGGGGCACTCCTTCGTATTTTGGGGTGCCCGTCGGGCGGAGGTCCGCCCGAATGGTCGACAGCTGGGTTTGGATCGTGCGCAGGCGACTGTTCGATGGATCGGAGTTCGGGGCATGGAGTGGGGCAGGGTGGTCCCGGAATTTCGTTTCCATTGTAAAGTTGAGCGGCCCCCGGATGTGCTGGTATTGCATGTGGGGGGTAATGATCTTGGTGCCAGGGCGTCGCGGGATTTGATCCGAGACATAAAGATTGATTTACTGCAGTTGTGGAAGCGGTATCCTGGTTTGCTGGTCGTATGGTCTGACATAGTGACCAGGTTGGCATGGAGAGGGGCTCGGTCGGTGGAGAAGGTTAATAAGGCCAGGGCCCAGGTGAATAGGGTAGTGGCTAGGTTTGTGACCAGGAATGGTGGGATTGTGGTACGGCACAGGGATTTGGAGCCGGCTGATTGGCGATTTCGGAGGGGTGATGGTGTGCACCTCAACGAGGTCGGTCTGGATTTATGGGCGTTGGGTCTGCAGGATGGTGTGGAGCGTGCTTTTGGTGTGTGGCGGGTCCAGGCCACGTAAGGTGTCACGTGGTCTGTCCTGTGGCGGTGGGGGTAGGTCTGGTCCAGAGGTTTGGAAGTGATTGGTGGCTGGACCGGGAGTCATTGTCTTGGTATGGTGGCTCTCGGTTTCCGGGATGTGGCAGGCACGGGGTTCTGCCAAAGTGTGGGGGTCAATCCGTGGGTGATTGGCACCTCGTCTCTGGGTCGGTGTGTTGCGGCCGGGGACAGGGGGAGTAGTAGTAGTGGACTGGGCCTACCCCGGGGGGTATTGTAAATGTTATTGTCTATTGTTACCGTTATGTGGTTGTTTTGGGTCGCCCGTTGGACGGCGTCCCTAAGGTACTAGTCTGTAAAACAATAGGCAATAAAAAGGCTGCTGTGGCCATTTGAACCAAGTCGCATGCAGTCCGTGTGTTTAATTTTAGAGGATAAGGGGGTTTGGTTACACAGACATCATGACCGGAGAATCCTCCCTCAGCTGGTCAAGAAAGCCACGGACCCACTTGGGGGGAGGGGCGACATGACCAAGGGGGAGGTAGGGAGTGATGGGTTAATAGGGACAGTGGTATATGCCTAATATGGCTTTGGGGGATGGTTTTAGCCGGGGAGGAAGAGGAGGAGCAGGGAAAGGGTTAGCTGGGAGAGGAAGGAGTTACCTCCTCTTCTGTTTCCGGACGCCGAACGATCCCCGCCCACCCTCCCTTTGTGTTGTCATGTGGGAGATGTTTTTGGGTAGTTGGGATACCTTTTGTCACAGTAGCGGTGGGGGTAGGTCTGGTCCAGAGGTTTGGAAGTGATTGGTGGCTGGACCGGGAGTCATTGTCTTGGTATGGTGGCTCTCGGTTTCCGGGATGTGGCAGGCACGGGGTTCTGCCAAAGTGTGGGGGTCAATCCGTGGGTGATTGGCACCTCGTCTCTGGGTCGGTGTGTTGCGGCCGGGGACAGGGGGAGTAGTAGTAGTGGACTGGGCCTACCCCGGGGGGTATTGTAAATGTTATTGTCTATTGTTACCGTTATGTGGTTGTTTTGGGTCGCCCGTTGGACGGCGTCCCTAAGGTACTAGTCTGTAAAACAATAGGCAATAAAAAGGCTGCTGTGGCCATTTGAACCAAGTCGCATGCAGTCCGTGTGTTTAATTTTAGAGGATAAGGGGGTTTGGTTACACAGACATCATGACCGGAGAATCCTCCCTCAGCTGGTCATTAAGATGGCAGCCATCTAAATGACTAGCAGCAGCAATCGCAGCTAGCTCTGTTTGCTGCTGTTAGACACAGATACCAACCATGTAACACAGCCATCATTTGTTTAGTGTGCAGCTAGCTGTGCTTGACACCCCGCTCCATACAGCTCTCAGCGACCTGTGACAAAAAATTGTTAAGAGGTTAAATTATCTTTTCAAAGATGATTAATAATGTCAAATTCATAAATGTCTAATTGAAATGTAGGTTGACAAAGATGGTAGCGGAGCAGAATGGAAACATTGGGCTTCTCATCCGGAAAGCTGTGAATGCGTACCTGGATGGTGCTCTGTAAGTCACTTTACTTTTAATTCTCTAAAATTCAGTTCAACCGGGGAAGTTATATGAAAGCATATCTGTCACTAGATTTCATAATACAGACTGCTAATAATAAATTGAGCTGTCTGTCCTGATGAGACTGGTGTACTTACTGTGAAAATCCATGTCAGACTGTCTGCATAATCCGTTTTTGAAGTTTTCCTGCCTATTAGATATTAAAATGAGCATTTGATAAGTTCAGATAAAGCTAGAGCTGGACACATCATAGTCAGATTATACAGCCATTCTGACATGATAGTCACAATAAGTATAGCAGCCTCCTCAGGTCCAATAGATCTGTTTAACAATGTATACAATTTATATTGTAAAATCTGGTGGTGACAGATCCACTTTAATAATGGGAATCTGTTGAATATGTTTTAGCTACAATCCCAGACCCGAGTGGCGCCGCTCACAGATGATACTGCCACTTTATCGATGTCACAGTCTGCATGGGTAGACTGCTTTTACTTTAGGAAATTTCAAATGATTAAAAAAAAACCTTAATTATCCCCAAGTGTAAAAAAGGCCATATATTACTAGTTGTTTGTTTTGCTTTTGTACAGAGTCCCAGCCAATTTTATGTTTCATTGCAGTGACCATGTGATGCCATGGCAAAACCAGGTAGTCACAGTTAGGCCCCCGCATTACACCGTTCCCTCACTAGGAAACATACAGCCAACCAGACAACCTAGTCACCCCCCTTAGGGAAAGTTAGACACAATAGTGGGCGTGACCAGGCGGTTGGGACACGCCCACCCAGGAGTTTAGACAGCCCGGGGCGGGAAAACAGGCAGTGAAGCTTTGAAGTTCAGTTTGGAGAGGAGTGTGGGCTGGAGCTAAGTGTAGCTCCAGCAGTGAAGTTTAAGTTGAACGGTACCAGGGTAGGAGCCCTGGTGCCACTGGCTAGGAGGCAGACGGTGGTCTCCATCAGCAGGAGATGGGAAGACAGCTCGGTAGAACAGAGGTGGACCAGGACAGGGTTGTAGCCCGCCGGTACCGACACGGGGAACCGACCTGGAAACCGTAGCACAAAGGGCGGTACTCGGACCCTGGAGCCAGAAACCGGAACCAAGCGGACTGATTAATTAACCGATTGAGGCCAGGACTAGAGGTCCTGTCCCACCCAAATTCCCTCATAGAAGACAACAGCCCACCGATTGGGGATAAGAGGTCACCGCCAGGGCCCATAGATCCCATGGGCCAGCGTCTGCGGGCACGGCTCCTTAGGCCACATCAAGCCGGGAGCGGACTCCTGAGTTTTACACTAGGAAAGTCCACCTTACACAAAGCAGTGCAGGAAAAGGATAGAGACCACCAGCCAGGTGGGCGACCCGAAAGCAACCGGCCACCATCACCTTGGTTTACCAGAGACTTGTGTGTTTTACTAACAGTGAGCACACTAGCACCCTCTGCAGTCGCCATCCCCTGCACCGAGCCACCAGGTCCTGGGGCCACCATCCCTACCCACGGAGGGGTTAACAACTTGCTGCACAACATCTCCCCCGGGTGCCCCATAACAGCAGCGGTAGTGTCCCACCTCACCACACACCGTGGGTGGCGTCACAAACTTTCTACGGCCTAGCCCATACAGCTACGTCCCCCCATTTATTCGGCGTGTCCGTGAGACCCCCGGGTCCAGAGACCATCGAGCCACCACCCCTGAAGGCCCGGATCCGAGCAGCGCCGGCTGCTGGCACGGGGGCGGCACAACCAATTGTGCAAAGGTTGCAATTAAAAGTGGCAGCCATAATGGTTGTAATTTTTGAATTGCTGATAATTTCAATTTGCGCTCACCAGTCACACCCTGAGACATGTCAGAATTCCTTTGAAAGGACAATGACTACCTCAGTAAATAATTTGGGGTTGTAATAGTAACAGATGACATTTTTTTTCTTGCAGAGATGAGGCTTTTCTGAATTTCCTCTTGACTGCAGAAGCCGGAGTGGAGATGTCACAGACGAATGTGGCGTATCTGTGTGAAGAACATTTAGTGCGTATCTCTGTCATGTTGGTAATTTTGGATTATCCTAGACCCCCCAATCTCAGGACTATAGCTGTATGGAGCTGCTGTATTACTACAGGAACTTCCACTATAAGAAACTGAGTTTTCTTGGATTTTATGTAAGTGAGCAGCATCTCCGTAGAGTCGTCATCTGTGACCTGTGGCTCTAACCTGGCAGGAGTATGAGGACGAAACAGGTTATAGATAATCCTGCACATGGAAGGGGGAGAATCGCCGATATACCATCTGCATTCACACTCTGGATATTTGAAACAATCTGCTAAAACATTTAATAATTCTTTATCTTCTGCCATCCCTCCTGTCCCTTCCCTACCCCCACCCAGCTTGCTGACAACTCCACCATGAGTTGAAGCCTGGGACAGATTAGTTACTAGGGACTTGCTGTCCAACAAGGCCATACATAAAATGTCATTCTTAAAGAAAACCTGTCTTCACGATTATGACGGGGTCCTTCTCCCATATCACACAATCAACAGAGCGAGAGATGGATGAGCAATCCAAAAAACATTTATTCCAAGCAAAACAGAAGATCCATAACATAATCCACCATACAGAGAGTAAAAATAGTCCAGAAACACGAATATAGTCCAGTAAGCGATAAGTGCCCAGGTCTTTCTGGGGAGCCACAGCTTTTCCCCACAGAGGATGAATCTTCCTGCTTCACTCTTGAAGTTCTCAAACAGACTGACTCATTCTTCAGGTAAGCAAAGAGTTTAGGTGGATCCCAGGCCCCCCTCCCACAGACCTAGGGACAGAAACACTACAAGGGGTGATTACCTACATAAAATACAATGTACACACAAGCAATACGTCAAATAGACAGACCACCACGCCTAAAATACGAACCTACACAACGTGATACAAACCCCCCCCATATTCCACCATCACAACCATTTTGTAAAGTAATGACATGGCTGTAATGGTGCTGTAAGGGTATGTGCGCACGTTGCTTTTTACCTGCTTTTTTTCTGCTTTTTCTTCTGCGCTGTTTAATGCCAAAATGGATGTATTCTTCTATTCAAGCAAAGTCTATGGGAATTTGGGTTTCTTGTTCACACTATGTTGTTCAAAATGCTGCCTTTTTGTGGCAGAACTTTGGTCAAAAACTCAGCTTTGCAGTGCAAAACCCAAATGGCAAAAACAATTGACATGTTGCTTCTTTGAAAAGCTGAGTTTTTGACCAAAGTTCTGCCACAAAAAGGCAGCATTTTGAACAACATAGTGTGAACAAGAAACCCAAATTCCCATAGACTTTGCTTGAATAGAAGAACACATCCATTTTGGCATTAAACAGCGCAGAAGAAAAAGCAGCAAAAAAGCAGCTAAAAAGCAACGTGCGCACATACCCTAATACTGATTACATTGATACCTTTGGTGAAGAAATCCACTTTATGGTTCTTCTTTAATCACTATTTAAAGTTTTCCGCTAATTAGATTTTGGTGCACAGGGGCCAAATTGTACGTTGGTTCTTTTGCTCCCTGTCTGTGATTCCCCGGCCCTCTGCCTGCCTCCAGTTTGTCAATGACAGGTAAGAAGAAAAAGAACCCGGTATTCAAATATATTCAATCCGTTTTGTTGCTTTATTCACCTCTTGAACATTTCTCTCCATCCTAAGCTTTCAACAGCAGACTGGTATTGAAAGCTCTGGATGGAGCTGAACCTTTCGAGGAGAATAAAGCAACAGATTTAATGTATTTTTGAGTGCCGGGTTCCTTTTTTTTTTCTTTCTGGACTGCTTTCCACATGCCCCGAAGTTTGAGCGTGGAGTGCTGATCACCTGTTGGATCTTATGGTCAATGATAAATCACTGCTGAGATTTTAAAAAGAGAAGTCAGCTCTTCACAGACTGTTGTCAGGCAGAGGGGCTGGGGAATCACAGACAGGGAGGGGAAGACCCAGTGTACAGTCCAGCCCCTGTGCACCAAAATCTTATTAGCAGAAAATTTCAAATGCTGATTAAAGAAAAAACACAAATTGGATTTCTTCACCAAAAGTATCTTTTCATTAAATTTGTATTACAGCACCATTACAGCCATGTCTTCCCTTTACATTACAAAATCGTGCTGACATCTTCTCACTAAGATCCCCACACAGATTAGACTAATGTCCGCTGACCCCACTGATATTGGTCTAATGTATATGGGGCCTCTTGACTCTTCTCTGGCAGATGATGTCGGGCTAGAGAAGGATGCGGCACATTGAATTTCCAATGGTCAAATGTTTTTGTTTTCCACTATGCAAGCTGCTGCCGTAGGAGTCTAGCAATGACTCTTTCATATAGAAAAAGGAGCGCTAAGCCGACGGTATGGGGAACTTGGGAGAAATAGCTGTTGTACAGAAGTGTAATGTGTATGGGGGCCATAGACAGTGTTTACTTGTGAGCTAGTCTGCCCGACTTTGTCAGTTGTTGAGTTGGCCATACACGTTTGATGAAAGTTGGCAGCCCATCCAATCTAATTTTCAAGGTAATTTTGCCACAAAACATAAAGCCCCCGATGCACAGTAGACAGGGAAATCTTTCATCTGGCAGCTATCTCTCCTGACTTCTCTATACACAGGAGCAATTGCGGGGCCAATTCTGGTGGTGGCTTATCTCACCGATCACGAAAGGAATCTGCAGCCCAAAATTGTTATCTCTTCTATTATCATCTGTTGAGGAAGAGTCAGGTGGACCCCATAAACATTAGACTAAAGGGGGCTTTACACGCTGTGACTCGCCCACCCCAGGGCTATGGGACACCCGGTGCCAGGCCGGACTAGTCCGGGGGTCGTCAGTGGTGGCGGGGCCCGGCTCCGTGGCCCTGGTGGGTGTCAGTTAAATATGGCTGGTGACTTGGGGTTTGTGTTCGTGACGCCACCTGTGGTATGCGGCTATTAAGCCGCCGCTGCTGTGTGAGGCCTCCGGGGTGATGATATGGCAGCAATGGTGGTACTACTCCCCACAGGTGGAGCGGTGCCCCGGGGACGCTGTTGGTGCTCGTGAGAGTCTATGGTGTTGTGTGGAAAACACGGTGCAGGGCCGACAGGCATGAAAGAAACAGGCACAAACAACAGTCTCTTTACCTTCTCCTCTTTTACTTGGCAACAGTTTAGTCCAGGGAGACCGTCACAGGTGGAAAAGATGATCCGGCCGGTCTGGAAGTGCCTGGGGGTGATCTCTTTGGCCAGTTGAGTATGAGGCCTACTCTCTGATCTTTCTTTTCTTCTATAGGACCCTGCACTCTGAATTTAGCAATGGCCCTCTTGCTGCTGGGACCGGTGGTTCGTCCCTTTTTCTGTGTTGTAGGCTGTGCAGGCCCTCTCTGGTGCTTCTCTGCAGGAGTCCACACCGGGCCCTTGGGATGCAGCTGTACCTTCAGATTGCTTCTGGGCCAGGGGGCTTGCAGCTCTCCTGCCCTCCGGATTTGGCCACCAGGGAAGGATTTTATACCCTGGCAACCACAGACTCCGATGTCTGAGTCTCTTCTATGCCTCTCTGCAATTCTTGCTTCACTGGGCCAAGCTACTCCAGCTCCAGGCCCCAGTTCCACAAGACAGCACACTCTGCGTCTGCTCTCTTTGCTTCCTCTCTACAGACTGACTCTAACTCCTCCCTCAGGTCAGACTTAAGGAATGCTCCCTGGAAATCCAGGTTCAGAGCTCCCCTGCTGGCCTGAGGGAGAAACTACGTTGGATGTTAAACTTACTGGCCAATGATTCCCCCAATTACCTCCAGGCTCAACATTAACCCTTTGGAGGGGCAATGCTGTTGTGGCGACCAGGTCCTGGGGCGCCACACTCCCCCTTAGTTAAACTCAGTACTCCCGGACTGAAGAAAACAAAACAAGACATAACATGTTACAACCTTAACCAACTATAAGAGTCCAGTGTGGCTCCCTGCCGGGTGTCCATTACACTGCTCCATGGGGGACCCGCCGCGATAAAACCCCCAACGTAGGCTCTGGGTGTGCGTCAGAGCATTGATGACCCCACTCTATGCACGCCGGAAGGGTTTTTCTTCAGGGGTGCTGAGCACACTGGTGCTAACTATGTACAGCTAGAGTGTTGGCCACCCATAGTCCAGTGGCCCAATTGTCCATTTTCTCAATCAAAAAAAAACATTTTATACACAACATTACAGACATTTCACATAACTATTTACATTCTAATAAGTACTCTTTCTTTTTACTCTCTATACCTTGGAGGGGGCTGTCCCCGAGTGCTGCGTTGGGACCTGCGTAGCTCTGGTGTATGTCCCTGACTACTTGGTGTGTCTTCTACCTCAGCACTACAGGAAGGCCTAACCCTGATAGGTATGCGTGATGATTGCCTACGTGGTCTGAGAGTCGCCAAGGGTATGACAGGTTCACCACTGACAGGGGGTTGATTCTCCTGTTCCACTGCTGGCGTGTCATCTTGTGTTGGGGCGGACAGTTCCTTAGGTGGATTTGGAACCTCTTCTGTCTCTGGCTCGACCAACTGCGGGAACGTCAAGACTGGTACCACTATGGCATTATTTATTCGGGTCCAAGTTTTAGGGAATTTGCCAAGGATTGTTTGTATCATCTCTTCCTCTTTTTCTTGAATTTCTTCCACTTCTTTTTGGATCTTGCACCGCTCAGGGCACGCTTTCAGGCGGTCTCTAGAAACTGTTGGATAGGTCCTGCCTTCATCTTTGCTTATGAGGCATACCTTACTATTGTCAAAGTTGGAGCGAATAATGGTGTAGGGTTCATTCTCCCACTGATCATCTAATTTATGCGCCCTCCTCTTTTTCTTGAGGATCTGTTCTCCAGGTGCTAAGGGAGTTGCTGGGGCTGTTTGATTGTAGTTCTGCTCTTGTCTCGTTCTTGCTTGGGACAGGCTCTTTTCTACGCATTCCTGGACTTTGCGGTACTGCTGTTGTCGCTCTGTATCCCAATCTTCTATCTCTTGAACCGCTTCAGGTGACACAGTTCCCATCTCAAAGACTACAGGTAACTTGCCAGGTCTTGCTCGCATCAAGTAAGCAGGGCTGCAGTTGGTCGAGTTTACTGAGATATGGTTATACAGGTCTACCAGATCTGGTAACTTCTCTGGCCATTGGTTTCTTTCTTCCAGAGGTAGAGTCTTGAGCATATCAATAACCACATGGTTCATCTTCTCGCACAATCCATTGGTTTGGGGGTGGTACGGTGTTGTTCTGATTTTCTTACAACCGTACATGTTACAGAACTCTCGGAACACTTCTGCCTCGAATGCAGGACCTTGATCAGTCAGTACCCTTTCCGGATAACCGTGAGGTTGACAAAAGTATGCCTGAAATGCTCTAGCTGCTGTTCTGGCTGTCTGGTCTTTCACCGGCACTACTACCAGGAAACGAGAGTAATGGTCCACAATGGTGAGGGCGTACACATAGCCTGACCGGCTTGGTGTTAACTTCACGTGGTCCAGGGCCACCAACTCCAGGGGCTGCTTCGTGACAATTGGCTGTAGGGGAGACCTCTGGCTGGCACCATCTTTCCGCCTCAGGTTACACGAACCACAGTCTCGGCACCACTTCTCGACTGTCTTTCTCATGTGCACCCAGTAGAACCGATCAAGGAGTAGGGTCTCCAACTTCTTCCACCCGAAGTGTCCTGCTTTATCATGGTAAGCTGCTAGGACCATTGGAGCATCCCTCTGTGGGACCACTATCTGCCAGACGAGTTCATTCGTTCGCCAGTTGACATATCTCTTGCAGAGCTTGCCTTGGTAGGTGAACAGTCGTCCCCTCTCCTTCCACAGCTGCTGGGCTTCTTCTGGAGCATCTGGGCCAAGATGGGTCTCAGCTTGTGCTAGCTTTTCTTTGACCAATCGCACGGCTGGGTCACCGTTCTGTGTCTCTTCCCAATTATGGTGGAGTAATGGGTTGACCGAGACCTCGTGCTGGCTCGAGCGCTTCTCTCCTACAGCATGCTCACACTGGGAAACACCTTGGTGATGGAAAGCCGGTAACTCTATCTCTTCGAGTTCATCCAGGTCTTCTCCAGACTCGGGTAAGTGAGGCATTCTGGACAGCGCATCAGCATTGTTATTCTTCTTGCCAGCCCGGTACTTGATGGTAAAGTCAAAGTTAGACAGCCGGGCCATCCATCGCTGCTCCAACGCACCTAGCCTGGCTGTTGCCAGATGTGTCAACGGATTGTTGTCCGTGAAGATGGTGAACTTGGCCGACGCCAGATAGTGCTTGAAGCGTTCAGTCACTGCCCAAACAATAGCGAGGAACTCCAGCTTGAAGGAACTGTAGTTTTCTGGATTCCTTTCTGTGGGACGAAGCTTCTTGCTGGCGTAAGCTATCACCTTCTCTCTGCCTTCCTGCACCTGGGACAGAACTGCTCCCAGGCCCACGTTGCTGGCGTCTGTGTACAGTACAAACGGCTGGCTGTAGTCAGGGTAGGCCAGAATTTCGTCTCCCGTGAGAGCCCCTTTCAGCAGGACAAAAGACATTTCTATTTGGCTGTTCCATTCAAATGGAGGGCTTTGCTTCTTAGCCTTCTTTGGCTGGCCCACCAGGAGATCTTGAAGAGGCGCTGCTATCTTGGTGAAACCATCAATGAACCTTCGGTAGTAGCCCACCAGCCCAAGGAACTGCCGCACCTCCTTTACTGTGGTGGGTCTCGGCCAGTCCTTGATTACTGTGACTTTCTCTGGATCAGGTGCCACACCTTCTGCGCTGACCACATGACCCAAGTACTGTACCTTTGGCTTCAAGAGGTGACATTTGGACGGCTTTATCTTCAGGCCATACTCCGACAGGGACTCGAACACTTCTGCTAAGTGCCTCAGGTGGTCTTCATAAGTCTTGGAGTAGACTATGACGTCATCCAGGTACAACAGCACGGTTTCAAAGTTGTGATGGCCCAAGCAGCACTCCATCAACCTTTGGAATGTCCCTGGGGCGTTGCAGAGCCCGAATGATATACAGTTGAACTCGCAGAGGCCCATTGGTGTCGTGAAGGCAGTCTTCTCCTTGTCCGCCTCTGCCACGGGAACCTGCCAATACCCACTGGTGAGATCCAAGGTGGAGAAATAGTTAGCTGACTTTAAGGCTGTTAGTGACTCCTCTATTCTGGGTAGTGGATAAGCATCTTTATGTGTAATGCGGTTAATTTGTCTGTAATCTACGCACATTCTCATTGTACCATCTTTTTTCTTTACGAGCACTAGTGGAGCTGCCCAGGGGCTACAACTATCTCTGATAACCCCAGCCTCCTTCATTTCCCGTAACATTTCTTTGGCACGCTGATACTGTGCTGGGGGTACAGGGCGGTATCTCTCTTTAATGGGATGATGATCACCCGTGGGGATTTGATGTTTAACCCCTTTTACCTGCCCAAAATCTAGAGGGTGTTTGCTGAAGACCCGCTCGTACTCCTGTACCACCCGGTAAACCCCATGCTTTTGGTGTGAGGGGGTGGAGTCGGTGCCCACATGTAATTTTTGGCACCAGTCCTCCAGCTGTCCCTTGGAGCCATTGTCTTCCGCCTGGTCGGACGGGATCAAGGGTTCCACTGCTTTGATGGTATTGTTACTGACAGTGTACAGTTTTGCTACAGTGACGTACCGGGGCAATTTGGCTTTCTCCTCCCCACAATTCAGGACACGGACGGGCACTCTTCCCTTGCGGACGTCTGCTACCCCTCTGGCTATCAGGACTCCAGGCCTGCTGTCTGAATACACCGGTTCTACCAAGGCCTGGTAATCTTGACCCTTGAGACCTATTGCTGCCCGACACCATATCAACATTTCACTTCTTGGGGGTATTGCAATGGGGAGGGGGTCACTTACCCTCACACTGCCAATTTCTCCTCCGGCCAGCTCTACCTGCTGCCTCCTCATCAGGGCTCTGATCTCCCTCTGTAGGGCACGCTGCTGCCCGGAGCTGGCACCTTCAGATGCCTGCTGCAACAAAATTATCACTTCGGCAATACAATTTTCCATCACATTTGTACCAATGGTTAGCAGTGGGTTAGATTCCTGGCGATCAATATCTACAATTATCATCCCCTGACATGGCAATTCTACCCGCCCCACTTTAATGGTTACTTCCTTGTACCCAATTTGAGGCAAGGGCTGACCATTACTAGCCACAATTGTTAAATCATCATCTGGGCCATGGTCAATGTCTGAATCAGCCCAATATCTTTTGTACGGTTTATAAGGGATAATTGTTACCTGGGACCCCGTATCCAGGAGGGAATTCAAAGGGATCCCATCCAGCACAATAGGAAGGACCGGGCGTCCTCCCACATACTTGCTGCAACTGGGGTTTGAGCCGGGCTTCCTTACACCTTGGGGGTTGGCTCCTGGCCCCAGGCTCTGCCCATTTAAAGGACAGTGTCTTGCAATGTGGCCCGCCTGGCTGCAGCGGCGGCAGATCGGTTGTCCCGTTGAATCATACCGGTCTGTGTCTTTTCCTCGGGTCGGCGGAATCCTCCTCTGTCGCATCCATGGGACGTCATCTGGGCTGGAGGCCAACTCGATTCTTGCAGGCGATGGGGTCACTTGTAGAGACTGCACGGTCTTGGCAAGGGCAGCTACAGTCTTCGTCAGCTCCTGGACCTTCTGTCTGAGCTCTGCAGCGGGATCCTTATCCAGGGACTGCGCCTCAGCCCCTGCAGCGGCTTGTGTTGCAGGCACCACCTCATGGTACGTGATAGCAAGAGGCCGGAGGGGTACTGGGTCATTCGGTGTAGAGTCTCTCAGTACCCGGATGGCCTGGTCCTTAAACTTTGCAAAGTCCAGAGCAGGGTTCTGCAGGGCCATGATACGCAGCTGGGTCCTGTGGGCATCTGACAGGAGCCCCTCTATGAACTGCTCAGTTAGGAGTTTGTCTTCTTCACGTACACTCTCTGGGTCCACCTGTTTAATTGCTTTCAGGGCCTCCTGCAAGTTTAAGGCATAGTCCCTTATGCTGTCTGTGGCCCGTTGTTTGCACCCAAAGAATCTCATCTTTATTTCTGCTGCGGTGCGGGTGTCAAAAGTACTCTTTAACTTGGCCAGTATCTGGGTTGCTGTCCCTTTATCTGTGTCAGGCCAGGACTTCACTTCACGCTGGGCCGCGCCGGCTGACTGCCCCATTAATATGCCCACCTTCTGGCTCTAAGTCAGCGGATACACTCTAAACAAGCTGTGCAGCCTTTCTCTGAAGTCACTCAGGGTATGTGACTCCCCGGAGTACTGCGGCAGCCATTCTGCTCCCGGGATGTACTGCATTGTGATCGGCATTACCGGCGCTACAGCGGGGGCTGGGGCGACGGCGACTGGGATTACATCGGCCGGTGCTGCTGCGTCTTGAGCTACCACAGCCACCTGCTCTCCCTACGGGTCGGACATCTTCCTCCCCCTTAGTGAACCTTACCAGGCTCTGTTCACTTTTCAAATTCCCTTCTGGTCACGCGGGGTTAACGGCGCTCTGCTCTGATGGCGCGCTCCCTTCGCGCTCTTTGTCAGGCATGCCCCCCTTCTTCCTGCTCTCAGCGAGGCTAATGGCAGCGGCAGTTTGCAAACAGTAACACAGTCTTTTAAGCACCGTTTCCGCAGGCGCACAGTACCCGGTGGGACCGGGCACGAAATCCTGTTTGTGACGCCAAAATTGACTCGCCCACCCCAGGGCTATGGGACACCCGGTGCCGGGCCGGACTAGTCCGGGGGTCGTCAGTGGTGGCGGGGCCCGGCTCCGTGGCCCTGGTGGGTGTCAGTTAAATATGGCTGGTGACTTGGGGTTTGTGTTCGTGACGCCACCTGTGGTATGCGGCTATTAAGCCGCCACTGCTGTGTGAGGCCTCCGGGGTGATGATATGGCAGCAATGGTGGTACTGCTCCCCACAGGTGGAGCGGTGCCCCGGGGACACTGTTGGTGCTCGTGAGAGTCTATGGTGTTATGTGGAAAACACGGTGCAGGGCCGACAGGCATGAAAGAAACAGGCACAAACAACAGTCTGTTTACCTTCTCCTCTTTTACTTGGCAATAGTTTAGTCCAGGGAGACTGTCACAGGTGGAAAAGATGATCCGGCCGGCCTGGAAGTGCCTGGGGGTGATCTCTTTGGCCAGTTGAGTATGAGGCCTACTCCCTGATCTTTCTTTTCTTCTATAGGACCCTGCACTCTGAATTTAGCAATGGCCCTCTTGCTGCTGGGACCGGTGGTTCGTCCCTTTTTCTGTGTGGTAGGCTGCGCAGGCCCTCTCTAGTGCTTCTCTGCAGGAGTCCACACCGGGCCCTTGGGATGCAGCTGTACCTTCAGATTGCTTCTGGGCCAGGGGGCTTGCAGCTCTCCTGCCCTCCGGATTCGGCCACCAGGGAAGGATTTTATACCCTGGCAACCACAGACTCCGATGTCTGAGTCTCTTCTATGCCTCTCTGCAATTCTTGCTTCACTGGGCCAAGCTACTCCAGCTCCAGGCCCCAGTTCCACAAGACAGCACACTCTGCGTCTGCTCTCTTTGCTTCCTCTCTACAGACTGACTCTAACTCCTCCCTCAGGTTAGACTTAAGGAATGCTCCCTGGAAATCCAGGTTCAGAGCTCCCCTGCTGGCCTGAGGGAGAAACTACGTTGGATGTTAAACTTACTGGCCAATGATTCCCCCAATTACCTCCAGGCTCAACATTAACCCTTTGGAGGGGCAATGCTGCTGTGGCGACCAGGTCCTGGGGCGCCACAGCTGCGATATTGCTAATGATTTATTGTCGGGGTCACGTCGTTAGTGACCCACATCCGACATCCTTAGTGACATCGCAGCGTGTGACACGTACGAGCGATCTTAAACGATCGCAAAACAGGCAAAAATCGTTGGTATTGGAGAGGTCATACTTAAACCAAATGTCGTTGCTTGTTTATTAGCGATGTTGTTTCTCGTTCCTGCGGCATCACACATCACTGTGTGTGACACCGCAGGAGCGACGAACATCTCCTTACCTGCCTCCACCAGCAATGAGGAAGGAAGGAGGTGGACGGCATGTTACGGCCGTTCATCTCCGCCCCTCTGCTATTGGACGGCTGCCGTGTGACGTCACTGTGACGCCGCACAACCTGCCCCCTTAGAGAGGAGGCGGATCGGCGGCCAGAGCGACGTCGCTGACCAGGTATGTGCGTGTGACGCTGCCGTAGCGATAATGTTCACTGCGGCAGCGATCACACAATATCGCACGTACGACGGGGGCGGGTGCTATCGCGCTCGACATCGGTAGCCGATGCTAGCAATGTCGCAGCGAGTAACGCCCGCTTAACTCCGCTAAACATATCAATATCAGTGGGTTTGACTCAAAGTCTAATGTGCATGAGGTCCTTAAAAAAAAAAAATGTTTACAAGAACGGAGAGTCCTCAGTGGTTGAGGTGCTTAATCCATCACCTTTGTATGTTGGGCACAGTCTGGTGTTCTGGAGAACTTGTATGATCATCTCTAACTTCAAAGCTCTACTGATTGTGCCACTACTGCCAGGAGGAAAAGAAAAAATAGACTTTGTAATGGTTTTGTAATGGTTACAGAGAAATGAAACCATTAAGTTAAAAAATGCGGCAGAATTCTTGCTCATATGAGCTTACAATCAATATGGAGTAGCGAATAGGTAGAGGAGATCAGCAGATGATTGATTAATTCATACAACAAAATATTAGCTCCCTACAGGGACCCAGCTGCTCATTGCATATAATATAATATATCTCATGTATACAATTAGTCTTTCTATATATTTTGAACTGCAAATTATGATAGATCTTGTATATTAGGCTATGTGCACACGTTGCTTTTTTTTCAGCGCGGAAAAAAACGCACCCTCTGGCAGAGGGGAGAATTGTAAACAATGCTTTTTGAGAAAAACGCATCGAAAACGCATGCGTTTTTCATGCGTTTTTTTAGGTGCGTTTTTTAAGACTTGTCAGTGTTAATAGGCTATGTGCGCACGTGTGCACTCTGCACCGCACCGAAAATGTGCGCTTCAGAGCGCAGCTGAAAAGCTGCGTTCTGAAGCGCATGGTGCCGGCAGATTCGTGCGCTCTGCATGCTGCCTCTCCCTATAGACAGCATGCAGAACGCACGAAAGAAGTGACATGTCACTTCTTAGAACGCAGCGATTCGGCAAGCAGCCGAATCGCTGCGTTCTAACATGCCACGTGCGCACGCCTCCTGCACAATCTCCATAGATTGTACAGGGGACGCAGGACGCATGCAGTTACGCTGCGGTGCAGAACGCAGCGTAACTGCATGTAATACGCACACGTGCGCACATACCCTTAATAAAGTTGGTTGAACACAGACCTTTGGAAAAAAAAAACCTGTGATGTAATTTCCTTCTTCTCCACATTCTGTTTGGATAAATGGGAGGGCTTGGAATGGAAGGAGCACCATTTGAATTTTGGAAAAGTTGAAATAAACTTCGCGCACCATGTCACATTAACAGGGCCCCTTGGGTACCTATACGTCAGAAAACCCCCACAAGTGACCCCATTTTGGAATCTGCACCCCTCAAGGATTTTATTCAGGAGTATATTAAGCATTTTGAATCCACAGCTACTTCACCCAAAATGTTGCTGTAGCAACAATATTCTCACTGTTAGGCTATGTGGCCGTGATCCAGCGACACGGCGTCTAGTACCCAGTGTCCGCCTTCCTGCAGAGATGTGAGTGTTGTCCACGGGAGAACGCAGCTGGCCATGCCCACGATTTGGGTTCAGGCTGCTGTGGACTTTAGCTCTATTCTACCTGCAGAGAGCACTCTCGTCTCCGCAGCATAAATTGACATGCTGAGGCTCGGGAAGCCACGCCACCGGTCAGTTTATGCTGCGGAGAAAAGAAGCACAGTGGGCATGGGATCTCCAAAAATCCTTCCACTGTGCTTCTACTGCACAACGCAGCGTTATGGACGCAGGGAAAACACTCAGCGCCCAAACCACTGCAAAACCTGATTGTGGGCACACAGCCAAAAAAGCGTCAATGGATGAATGGATGTCAAATATATATATAACGTCCCACCCCCGCCTGCATATTCTAAGCTGGCACCTTTAGTACCTTTCATGTGGCACTAAAGGATGCCTAGCTTAGTATTTATCCCAAAAAAAAAAAAAAACAATGAAAAAAATGGCGTGGGGTCCCCCCTATTTTTGATAGCCAGTCAGGGTAAAGCAGACAGCTGTAGCCTGCAAACCGCAGCTGGCAGCTCATCTTGTCTGGTGATCAATTTGGAGGGCTCCCCAGGCTTTTTTTTTTATTTATAAATACAGAATTAAAAAAAAATAACGTGGGGTCCCCCCAAATTAGATCACCAGCCAAGGTGAAGCTGACAGCTGGGGTCTGGTATTCTCAGGGTGGGAAGAGCCATGGTTATTGGACTCTTCCAAACCTAAAAATAGCAGGCCGCAGCCGCCCCAGAAGTGGCGCATCCATTAGATGCGCCAATCCTGGCGCTTCGCCCCAACTCATCCCGCGCCCTGGTGCGTTGGCAAACGGGGTAATAAATGGGGTTGATACCAGATGTATAATGTCACCTGGCATCAAGCCCAGCAATTAGTGATGTCACGGCGTCTATCAGATACCAGACATAACTAATTGACAGTAAACAAAAGCAAAAAAAAATGACAAAACATTTTTTATTAGAAAAAACACTCCCCAAATCATTCCCTCGTTCACTAATTTAATCAAGAAATTTGAAAAAAATGGGTCCGCAGAAATCCATTTGGACGTCCCATGTCGGCTCTGGACCTTCTAGAATATGGGGGCACGTTCAGGGAACGTATCTTCCATTTTCTAGGAGGGCAGACCCTCCATTTGAGGAGAGTGGGTGCCAAAAATCTGCACCCACTCTCCCCGGGTCACAGCTGCAGAGTGCGAGCAGCCAGCGCAGCTCTCTGAACACAGTGCTGGCTGTCAGCTGCTCGCTCATGTGACCCCACTGACCGGCGTCTGCTGTGAAGGAGGAGGGGGCCGCGGGGGATCAGCGCTGTGACCGGACTGGTAAGGGGGAATACCGGGGGGAATAGGGGGTGACCTGGCAGGGCCTGGGGGGCATTTTTCTGTCGCATGTCTCAAGGCACATGCGACAGAAATCATAGGAGTAGGTTGCGGCCGGTGCGCTACTGTGCGCGCGGCCATGTTGGATTTTCGGGAGGGGGGTCGGGGGTCGGGGCGGGCACTTTGGCGACACCGGGGGCTTTCCAGGACTTTGCCAGGAAGTGAGGTCAACAGGAAACCTCTTGACCTCACTTCCAGGTAAAATGCCTGCGTTCTGGCATGCCGACAAAGCCCGCGGACCGCAAAAAAAAGCAGCTCACTGCGGTGTAGCTGCGTTCTGACCCACATCATTGATTCAATGGGGGAGAGAACGCAGCTATACCGCACAAAAGAAGTGACATGCTGCTTTTCTTTCCGCAACGATTTTTGGCATCCAAAACGCTGCGTTTAGAAACGCAGCGTGTGCACTGATTTTTCGGCTTTCTCATACACTTTGCTGGGAAAGCTGAACGCATGCAATTTGCCACTGAAACGCTGCGGTTCTAAATGCAGCGTTTTCGCGGTAAAAAACGCAACGTGTGCACACAGCCTAACTACGATGCCTTTTGTGACCTAAAATGATCTGATGTCTTGTTGGAGACTACAGCTGTCTGCATCTGCCCATATGGGTGTGATACATAAGAAAACCTTACACTGGACTAATCTACTTCTGTAGGTTTTTTTCTGCCTTATAAAACAATTTCATTATGGGAATTTATCCTGTGCCAAATGTGTTCATGGAATTTTTTTGTCTTTATTTTAATCTTTTATTCTCCCACTTATGTTTGTCTTTTCCAGGAATTATCTCCTAAACTTGTTGCTGGCAATTGTATTTGGAGATATTATAACTTGTCTGTATATCAGTACAATCCTCCTAATTACGGTAGGTCTCATATAACAGGTTCATTTTTTTGTTCAGGTCGTCACAGGGTATTGTGCAATCTGCCCTTCTGCACAGAATCCACCCTCCTTGGTTACGGATCCTGGTCCTTTGGTGTTGCTAACAGCTTAGCCAATCAAAATCCTAGGAACACTTCCCACTTTCAATTACCATGCACACCATTGTGGGGGCCTGAAAGAATAGGGCTGCCCACATGGGGGGTTGGTGAGGAGAAAGTGAGGACAGTGACAGTCGAGTATAGTAGCGAGTTGAGAGTTGAGCAGTTGAGAGAGGAGGTGAGGTGGCTCTCGTGAGGAGAGCTCCTGTATACTATGTGGCAGACGTTGGTCTGGACCCGGTAGGAGCTGGAACCCGGTCGCAGGGGACAGTGTCAAGGGGCATGGACTGCCAAGGAGGGCAGCCGGCGGCCTTGAGCTATCACCAGGCAGGGGCCAGGGCACGACGGGGTACGTGGCCCTAGGCCGCAAAGTAGCTTCACGCGTTCCGGTAATTTACCCGGTGGGGGTGAAAACTTCAAGTGTCATCCCCAACCTGCTCCAAAATTGGGGTACTAGCGCAAAGATGGGATAGGACTTTCCCACTACAGTCCAAAAAAATCCTACGCGTGAGCCATGAGAGCAAGCTCACTTGGTTAGCCATACGGGTGAGCGGGACCCAAAGAGTTTTATACCCACGGGCCCAACAGAGACGAAGGTGCCAAGGACAGGGCCACAGGCTAACAACAACACCAAGGGCACGGATCCAGGCGTGCTCCCCGCAGGCTGCAGTGGTTCTCAGAATTCTGGTTTACAAGCTGTCGGTGTAATTATTCTGAAACTGAGTGAGTACATTGGAAGATCCCTGTTCCTATTCCCCACGGCACCCAACTACCATCCCAACTATCAACAGGCCCCTGGGACACAAAGCCCCTACCCACAGAGGGGTTAAACATCAGGCTGCCACACCATCGTCACCAGGCTCCCTAACGGCAGCGGTGGTCCCTCACATTACCACACACCGTGGATGGCGTCACGAACTTTCCAAAAAACCCCTGTACATATCTCCCCCCCCTTCTTTTAATCGAGTGGCCGCGCGACCCCCGGGTCCGGAGACCTCTCGAGCCACCGCGGATCTGGAGCATGGGGGCGGTACATGAACATATGCATGTCTTTTATATTTTGTACTAGCAACATGAAGTTATTTTTTATTGTATTTTTGTTGTAATGCAATACCAACTATTGACAATGAAAAAGAGCTCCATATTTGTGTACTGTGTATGTGTGTGTCACACCGGAGCAAGGGAATGATTTCAAGGTATGCTTTGACAATGGGGAGAGGGGTCATCACCTACTGTAACTCACCTGTAACTGATCCTTGAGCTCCCAAACATCTTTAGACTTGTCCTTCCCCACCCCCTTTTGTGCGTGATCTGGTGCCTATGCCCTGGCTGACTATGGGCTAGCCCAGACTAATGAGCAGGCATGCAAGACATTAGTTTTACCACTAATATAAAAGCAACATGCAGAAGGGGAGACAAACAAAGTAGACAGAAACAACAACAGAAACTCCAATTCTTCTCCTGGGAGGGACTCCACTGAATCCGATGGAGAGAGGACCACAGCTTTTTCCAGAAACACTTTCCCAGGTCAGCATAGAATGAACTATAACCGGCATAGGAGAAAGTAGGGAGCGGGTTTACATAGCAGAAGGGAGTGGCTGCAGCTAAGATTAACAGCTACAAGTCATTTTCAGCAGGATTGAAAAGAAACGTTAACCCTTTTATCACAAAATGTGATGAAATACACTTCTACTCAGAATAAATGATGACCACATTTTTAAAAGGATCTGTGATCATCTACAAGCTGTAACTTCTGGTCCCAGATCCCCACAAGGTCTCAACAGGGCGTGACAAGTGTGTGTGTGTGTGTGTGTGTGTGTGTGTGTATATACAAATCAATAGATATCAATGAACCCAGGGATTTGCATGTTACTCTATGCCATGTCTTTTTGTATTTAGTGACCTGTAAATGTGAAAGTGATAGTTGCAATATGGATCGGTAATAATATCATTTTTTTTACAGCTTTATTGAAGCTGGGTGATATGTATTATTACGGTGGCAAAAGTCAGGACAGAGACCTGGCACTTTCCATGAAGATGTACACACAGGCTGCTCTACAGGGCGATTCTCAGGTAAACAGGTCCGATGTAATGGTCCTCTAAGATGTAATATTCCTGGAAATATTTATATTCTACTGATCTTCTGGATTCCGGAGATAAAGAATCCCTTGTTGATTGACTTCTTATTCTCTTTTGTAGGGTTTCTTCAGTCTAGCCCAGCTGGCTCAAGAAGGAATCTCTATACCCGAGTATTTATTAAGACACCTGGAAATCGAGACATCTTTGTATCTTGACAATCGTTCCCTGGCCATAGAGCTCTATGAAAGGTGCAAATAATGGACTCTTATTTCCAGTGCTGCATATAATACCAGTCTCATCATCATATATGTAGCGATTGTGCATTCTTCTATTTAGTGTTAAATATCTTCTGGACATTTTCCTGTTTTAATTTTTTTTTAATTTGCAAGGGACATGTATTCAATCAGTAATTAAAGGGAGTCTGTTGCCCCCAAAATACAGAGACTTAGCCCCTATAAAAATCATCCATCATTATACAGTTCAGTTGTTTATTGGCGGCTGAGAGATCTATTGTTAATCCATATACAAATGATGAGGCTCAGTGCACCGTTGCACCACTCAGTTTGCATTTTGAGCACTCCCCCGGTCCTGATTGACAGCGATTGCTTCCTTAGAGGGATCGCTGCCAATCTCAATATTCATCCTTGTCTACTAAGTAAATGACGTCAGGAGACCTATGTAAGAGATGTTCTCCATCCCCCCTCCTCTCTGAAGCCACTCGCTGTATCAGTGCAACGAGCAGCGGCTGCAGACAGGAACCAAAAATCTGAGTGCACCCACACTGTGTATGTGCTGCTGGGCTCCTGCAGTGTCAGTGCGCATTTGACACGCCCACGTGGTCGGAGGTTACCCGTCACCGGGCCGCGGTTCTCTTGGGTCGCCGCAGTGGCTTCACCCGGTTCCATGACCTTGTCCGGTGTCATTAAAGGCTGGGGATGATGGGGGTAGTTGTTTGTAACGTTACCTGTGGTGCGCGGCCGGTATGAGCCGTCGCTGTGGATGCTGTCTCTTCTGGGGCAGATGGTGACTCGGCTCGGGTGTTTCAGCTCTCCAGAGGTAGAGCTAGGCCCCATGAAGGACGATGGCAGTAGTAGTACTCGCCTGACGCTGTTAGCGCTGTGGAGCGATAGTGAGGGTGCCGGCAGTAACGGGACGACACAATCTGTGCAGTTCAAGGTCTCTTTACTCACTAGTCATACACTGCCGTTGGACATGCCGATTCCCGCTGTGATAGGCTCCAGCCGATCCCAGAAATACTTCGGAGGTTGTGACTGGCGGTCCCTTCCGTTAGTTTCCTTTCAGTGGTATGTCTCCATCCCAGGTCCTGGGCCGTGGAATGGGTCACGGGTGCCTGCTGCACTCCCAGCGAACCCTGGGATTCCCCTTCTTTTCCTAAGAACCTGGGTCGAGCCTACAGCTCCAGACCATGGGCCCCGAACTGTTTGTCTTCTGCCTGCTCCTCCTAAGTGTGACGTCATACGGACACTGTCCGGTGCTCACTGCTTATTGTGTGTCTGATGGCTCCTAACTTCCCCTGTAGGTGCCCCGCCTCCTGGGTTCCTGACTAGTGGATATGAGATCCCATACCTTGTAATGGCTACCCCCAGCACCTACCCTAGCCCGTTCCCAGTGACAAAACCCCCATGTTATGTGTTGGTTGTGGTTATCAGCGATGATCTCCTCCATATTCAAGATAAATATTGCACCTTAAGTGAGGTGCGGTACCCTGTGGCGTCTGAAGCCGCAGGGGCGTCACACATGCTCTGAGATGCAGATTGAGTTTCAAGCACTGCTCACTTTCCGGAAGAAAGGATTGTCCATCTGGATCAGGGGGAGAGCTACAAATGCAAATTGGGGGCATACCTGTGCTCTGAGCCCTTGGCCACACCAAGGGTGCACAAAGGCACACTGATTTGATTGAGTGAATTAATTTGCTTTCTGAGCCCCTAATACACTAAAATGTAAACTGCTGCTATGATTTATATAGGGGCGAAGTCATTGTCAAGAGAGACAAAGATACCCATGCCATGTTTTACTATATGACGCCTTATTATACAGAAATACTTATCTAATATGGAATTAAATGGAGTTTGTCAGGAATCTTATAAATTATGTAGTTGTATGTGTGACGCCCTGACAAAATCAGGGTGTCACAGATGACTGCACCCCTCTTCCAGGTTCAGGATTCCCTCCTCCTTGGCCCTCCATCAGAAACCCCCACATCCAGGTACACAACATCAGCCAGCAAAGCCTAGTCACCCCCCATGACCATAGGACCACACCAGTGGACGGGGCCAAGCGGATGGTGACGCCCACCTAGGCGTTCTGAGGTTGTAATGGGAGGGAACAAGTCAGTTCAGTGAGAACAGAGAAAGTGAGAGGAGTGTGAAGCGACAGGGTAGTCAGGGGTTGGAGATCCGGTTGCGGGAGACCTTAAGTGGACAGGGGCAGGGTTGTAGCCCGCCAGTATCGACAGCGGGAATCTGGTCCGGAGGCCGTGCACAACAGGGTACCTGGACCCTAGAGCAAGGACAGCTTCAAGCACCTTACTAATTGACCAGCTGGGGACAAGATTTCAGGTCTTTTCCCACAGGAGGCCCAGATAGAGCGAGACGGAAGCCAAACGAGGGGGATAGGGCTCCGCAATTGCCTGCTAATGTCGCGGGCGGAGGAGGGGACGCCGCGCTCTCCCTCTGCTCGGGTCCGGCTGCCGCGGCTGCTGCGGCCTGCTGCTGCTCGGTGGCTCGAGCGATGGGCCGGATCCCGGGGACTCGAGCGGCGCTCCTCGCCCGTGAGTGAAAGGGGATTGGGATTTGGGATAGTTTATTGTCCGTGACGCCACCCACGGTTGTGGTGATTTGTTGACACCACCGCTGCTCTGTATGGGGATCCCGGGGATTGATGACAGGGAGCAGCAAAGTTGTTGGTTCTCCCCTCCATGGGTAGGGGGTAGTTGTCCCGGGGCCCAGTGATGAAGTGGGTGATGCAGGGCTTGGTGGGGTGCAGGGACGCGGTGGCAGCGCTGTGCCTTGCGGCACCGTGGTACTCACTCAGCCTGAGACGATGACACAGTTCTCGGTAAAACACACGGCTGGAAAGACGGTTCCCACGGACGGCTGCACTTGCTTTCCCCAGTAGGTGACGGTGACGGTCCCTTTTTCCTGCACCTAAGATGATGATGGTTTCGATGGGTTCCCACCGGTAACCCGCTCCCCGGCTTGGATATGGGCCAGAGGAGCCCTACTTTGCCCGCAGGCGCTGGCCCTGAGAAACTGGTGCCCTGGCGGTGGCGGTGTCTCTCTGTAACGGTTGGACTGTTGCCTTCAATCGGGACTTGCTTGTTGGGAGACCCAGAGGTCCCCTTCACTAACGGATTTGGCAAATTCACGGCGACTCCTAGCCTTGCCGGGATCCGAAAGACCCCTGCCACTGGTGCTGACTGCGCTTCGTATACCGCTCCGGTACCGCCGGGCCACCACCCATCTGCGGTCCTTCCAGCAACCTCCAAGCAGTCACCCCTGCAGACAGTCACCGCCGTCTGCTGACCTTGCTGTCTCTCAGTCCGGGGCACACACCCGGACCAGCTTCAGGCTTTACAAACTGTCACTTTTCTGTCCTTCACTCAAGCTCCTCTACCACTTCCTTCTCCTTCCTCCTCCCTAGCTTGACTGCCTGGTTCTCCCGCCTCCAGGGCTGTGAACTCCTCGGTGGGCGGAGCCAACCGCCTGGCCCACCCCCTTGTGTGGACATCAGCCCCTGGAGGAAGGCAACAAGGATTTTAGGTTAGCCTTGGTGTTCCTAACTGGGGTGTAGGGTGTGGTGGTGTTGTGACCTGTGACCCCTGGCTTGCCCAGGGCGTCACACTAAGATCCCACGGGTCAGTTCTCGCGGGCCACAGCTCCCAACACATAGACTCACTGGGAGTGGACTTCCCCGTTTCATGCGGAGTAGTTACAAAAAGGACACAAACACTAAGTGCAGGAGGAAGAGACCCCTGTTTGCTGTACCAGGGTGTGGGATCTGAACACACCCGCCGGAGGTCACCGGTCACTGGCAATTTGGTTTACCATCTGTACTCTGTGTGACGTTATTGAGTTACTGGGAGTACACCAATACCACCCGGTCCAACCTACAGATTGCGCTCTGCAGCCCCATCCCACCTGCATTGAAAGCCCCGGGACAACATATGGATCCTTAAAAGAGAAATCTGTCATTTGCAATGACCCTTTATAATAAGCTGTGGAGGTGGATTCTCTGGGAGATCTATCTCCGGCCCATAGGTCTTAGCACCTCATTTATATATTAAGAAAATTAAGGATTATTCTGGAATATGACATCAGATCACAGATATAAGGATATTATTTTATTCAACTTTCTATGACCTACATGTCCATTTACTGTAGATGGATTTGGAGGGCTGATCTTACAGATTTCCTTTTAAAGGGGTTATCCTTGATTACGACATTAATGACCTGTTCTTCTTATAGGTAATCAGTATTAGATCCAGAGACCAACCCCCAACGATCTGCTATAAATGGGTCCCATGGTGGCCAGAAAAACTATGTACAGAGACTTAAAACCACATCTCTGTACTCTCTGTAGTTGCCATTCTGCAGTATCCAGGGATGGCCACTACATAGTGCACGGAGCTGTTCACTGTTTATTTCCAGTGGACTCGTGATCTGCTCACTGCTGATCAGTGGGGGTGCTGGGTGTCTTCCCTCCAATGACCTGGAATTGATGACTATTCTTAAGGCCGTGTCACACTAAGCAACATCGCTAGCAACATCGCTGCTAACGAACAACTTTTGTGACGTTGCTAGCGATGTTGCTGTGTGTGACATCCAGCAACAACCTGGCCCCTGCTGTGAGGTCGTTGGTTGTTGGTGAATGTCCTGGGCCATTTTTTAGTTGTTGCTGTCCCGCTGTGAAGCACAGATCGCTGTGTGTGACAGCGAGACAGCAACAACTAAATGTGCAGGCAGCAGGAGCCGGCTTCTGCGGAGGCTGGTATCCACAGTAAACATCGGGTAACCAAGAAGCCCTGTCCTTGGTTACCCAATATTTACCTTTGTTACCAGCCTCCACCGCTCTCACTGTCAGTGCCGGCTCCTGCTCTGTGCACATGTAGCTAGCTGCAGGACACATCGGGTTAATTAACCCGATGTGTGCTGTAGCTAGGAGAGCAGGGAGCCAGCGCTAAGCGGTGTGCGCTGCTCCCTGCTCTGTGCACATTTAGCTGCAGCACACATCGGGTAATTAACCCGATGTGTGCTGTAGCTAGGAGAGCAAGGAGCCAGCGCTCAGTGTGTGCTGCTCCCTGCTCTCTGCACGTGTAGCTCCGTGCGGTGGTAACCAAGGTAAATATCGGGTTGGTTACCCGATATTTACCTTAGTTACCAAGCGCAGCATCTTCCACGCGGCGCTGGGGGCTGGTCACTGGTTGCTGGTGAGCTCACCAGCAACTCGTGTAGCGACGCTCCAGCGATCCCTGCCAGGTCAGGTTGCTGGTGGGATCGCTGGAGCGTCGCAGTGTGACATCTCACCAGCAACCTCCTAGCAACTTACCAGCGATCCCTATCGTTGTTGGGATCGCTGGTAAGTTGCTTAGTGTGACGGTACCTTTAAGGACAGTATCAGTATTTGCTTTTAAACAGCTTGTAATCATGTCGAGAGTTTAAAGGGGTTGTCCAGGTTTTGCAAAAAAGTCTGCCATCACTCTGTGACTGCAGACTTGTGAGTCCTCACAGTGTGCGCTCTCAGGATTCTCCTGTGGCGGAAATGGATGGTTATGTGAGGAGTTGGATAAAAAAGCCTAAAGCTTTTCATAAGTAAGAGATATAATTAGGGATGAGACTATGGAGAACACACAGGACGCATAGTAATTCTTTAATGATTTTGTTGTTTAGAACTGTATAAAAATAACTTTCTTATTATTTATTCTTCAGGTGTCAGAATCACAGCAGTGACGAGACCATCAGTCCTTGCACATTGGTGCTGCTTTACCTGCAGCTGACTGACGCCTGGCATTTCTTACTGAATTCCTCTTTGGTACTGTTCAGCACTACCCTTCACAACAATATACTGGAATTGTCCAAAGTTATTGTACAACTTTCATTACTTTTTTATTCTCTTCTAGGTTCATTTACTGGTGACCGTCATACTGGCAACATTTACATTGCAGTGTGCGTATACTCTACGAGGTGAGACCTCATCAAATATCTACAAGTAGGCCAGCCAGCTTCATTCATTCCAAGGGCAGCCTAAGCATCTACAATTATGTATTACATCTTAAGTGGGACTGTAGATTACAAAATAATTTGTATGCCTTCAGTTCTATTGAAAAATTGTGCAATATATACACAAAATCAGACTGGTTTACCCTGGGCCCACCATAAAAAAATCATTCTTGGGGCCCACTATGTAGCTATGCAGGGTGCCAACGGGCAGTAGTCGTGGGCGACGGATTGACTCTAGACACCCCGGCACTCTAAATGTGTGTTCATGTAGGCCACATACTGCCTCTGTTCTTGGCTGAACATTCAAGAGATATATAGAAGGGGTTAAAGCCGCGCATCAGCCACATATGAAACTGTAGAAACGTTGATGAAGGATAATATTCTTTTTATTTCATCGGTCTACGCGTTTCAAGGTCAAAGACCTCTTCTTCAGGACCAGTACATCAACAAAAGGCCTGTTGATGTAGGCCTCAGGAGACCACCAGTTCAACGCAAACAGCAGTTCTTTACCGAAAGAGTTCTGACTGTTCCTCAGGAACAATTTCACACGGGGAAAAACAAGCACATAACTTCCAATATGTTCCAGTTTTATAGCACATCATCAAACATGTGTTCAGCTCCCGCTAGGTTGTTTCCAAAGTTACTGGCCCTATGAGTTCCAGCACAATCCAACCCAACACAACAATATACTTAGTACAGTTGCTTTTCTTCCAGCAGGTCTGTGTCTAGTCTACATAACGGTCTAGTAATGACCAGAGCAAAGCCTTGTGCTCCCAGATGCTCAGGGACAAACTGCTTGGGTAAAGGACTATGTTCGCCAGAACCTTGGCAAATGAGGGGCCTGGCCATTAGCCTTCGGTCTAGGGCTGCTTGTTCAAAGGTTGGCCTCTAGCCCTCTTGTTGATCTCGTTTAATGCTTGGACCAAAATCGTGGATTACACTATCTCCAGTCCTCTCTCTCTCTCTTCTTTTTCCTACCACAAATCACCCAATTCTTACAGCCTCTACAGCTTGCAGGCTGTATGTCCATCCTTACTACACACTAGGTCTCCACTCCACTTTTGCTTCTGCTCTAAGAAGAGCAATCTGCTTTCCCTATATACTAACACCTCCCGTCGTGGGCTAGTCCAAGCACTTAACTGTTAGGGGCCCTACAGTCAAGCAACTACCTAAACAAGTACTATGCAACACATTACCACATACAAAAAATACTATTCACTACAGCTTACATTATACATCACACAGGAACATGTTACAAATCACATAACACAGTAAATGCAAAAGACACAAGACATTCATTATTCACACCACACAACAATATGATGACGTGATTCGTGTCTTCAGGGGCAGGAACACGACAGCCATAGTCCACCACTCTTACAGCTAAGAGTTTTACCAATTGTGTGGTAAAAGTGCTAATACCTGGGTATAATACAAGTAAATACACTTAAAGTGCCACTCCAGCATGTTTTTCTTATTTCCCCCTGGAGTAGTTCTTCTAATCTAAGGTCCCTGACTTTACTCTTATACTCGCCCTCTGGCATCTTCATCCGCTATTGCCACCGCTCTGGTCAGTCTTCTGTGATTTAAGACCTGCCGGCAGGTGTAATGTTTTATGGATTGAGCTGGAGGTCACAACTCATACAAGTATACGAGAGCCTTGTTCTTGCTCTCGTATACTTGAATTGAGAGTTTGTGACATAACGTCTGGCCAATCAGAAGTTTCAATCACAAGATGGTGCTGAGGGACCAGAGTAATGCTGAAAAAAGAATTACGTCAGAACAGGATGTGTGGAGTTAATAAAGGGGCAAAAGAGGGGTTTTTTTGTATTTCATTTGAAATAAAATATATTTTTGGTGTTTATTTCTTTTCACTTACAGATTAGTAATGAGGGGGTCTCAGACGCCTCCCATCACTAATCTAGGGCTTAGTGGCAGCTGTGAGCTGTCATTATTATTATTATTACCCCTGTACCAGGGCATTCTGGATGAGCCAGGTAAAGTTCCGGCATTGTCACAGCTAATGGATGCTACAATTCTGAGCGACTGCAGGCTGCTATGTTTAGGCTGGGGGGACTCAATAACCATGGGTTTCCCCAGCCTGGGAATACCGGCCCCCAGCTCTCAGTTTTATCATGGCTGGGTATCAAAATTGGTGGGACCACACTTTCTTTTTTTTTTTTTTTTAAATTTTTTAATTTAAAAAAAAAAAAAGGCTGCATGGTTTCCATTTATTTTGATTCACAGCCAAGATAAGTGCACGACTGGGGTCTGCAGCCTGTAGCCATATGCTTTATCTGTGTTAGGTATGATATGGGGGGAACCTATGCAAACTTCTTTTTTGTTATTTTTACACCAACAGCGTCTGTAATTGCAAGCAGTTAGACACTCCCACAGGGTAGGGGCGCGGTCTGACTGCAACCAATCACAGATGCGGGGACTGCCGGTTTACAGGGGAAGCAGTGCATATGCATGAGGTTAATGAGGGGTCCCGGAAGTAGTGTTATCGCCACGCTGAAGACTGGTAAGTATAACACGCCTGCTCTAATCCCTCTATCCCTTCTACCACCAGTTTAAAGCACATTATTTGGGTCCCCACAGACTTATATAGGGACCGGCTCCAGCCAGAGATCTGTTTTTGGTTTTTTTTTCGTTTTTTTTTTAAATTTGGTTCGACCCAGCGATCATGGGTATTTACGGGTTCGCCTATCACTACTAGTGACAAGAAAGAGCTAACATAAGTAAGGCTATGTATTGAAAAGTAGTTGGTTTAAAAAAGAAAATGCATGCAATTCTTCAAAGTGGTTACTGATAGAATCCATTCCAACTAGGTATTTTCCTATCAAAAAGTTTCAAGGGAAAAAAAAATTCTAAAATCCTCCAAAATCTTTTCAGAAAAAGAAAAATTAAAATAAATAAATAAAAATTCCCCCAAAACTGTATATGCACTGCATACAATTTGTATCCTAGCAAAGTGGCTTCTGAAAAAACATGTGGGCACATTGCCAAAAGACGTGTTTCCTAAATCAGTTTCCAGCTTGAAAAACTATTCTTTTTTGGAAAACCTAACAAGCCCTAAAAGTATTTTTAAGCATCATATAAACGGGCAAATGCCAACCATGTACCATATTTCTTTGAAAGCTAAAGCAATCTATTAGTTAAGTTTTATATATTAGTAAGTCAACACCACCAAGCAGTAGGGTTATACAGGTAATATTTGTAATGGCGTCATCTATCTTATTAGGCCAGGAGTTTAGTCTCCCTGTTATTTGCTCAATAATCAGTGTTGTCTCTGGTGTTAGATGATCAGTCTCACAACATGACAGCAGTGGAGATAATGGAGATCAAGTCACCAATCAGTCTTGCAGGTAGATGGCAATTATCCTGGTGGAAAGTGTAGGCCACTAGAGCATATTGGATAAAGGTACAGCATTTTTTATTTATTTGCTCATCCCTGTTTGTAATGACCATAGAAATGAATACAGATAATGCTCTTTAGGTAGTACATTCCCTGTGTAATGTTATTTACTATTAGAGATGTCCACTATCTGGGCAACTCATTAACTATTATCTTCACCAGTGTAAAATAAAAAGAGATACTCACCGTTCTACCATTGTCGGCACCCCAGCTTAGCTGAGTATGCATGTACTTTTATTTGGAACAAGGGATAACCACTGCCGAACACAGGTACACTGGAGATCGAAATTAGAGAACAACACACAATTTCCTTAATGTCATTGTGTAGTCCTATGTGATTATATCCTAACATGAGTAAAGCTGGGTTCACACATAGCGACAGCGACAACGACGTCGCTGTTACCTCACCATTTTCTGTGACGCAACAGCGACCTAGTAAGTCGCTGTTATGATCGCTGCTTAGCTGTCAAACACAGCAGACGCAGCAGCGATCATAACGACACGCGTCGCTGTGGAAGCCATGCTGCACTTGGTAACTAACGTAAATATCGGGTAACCATTACCCGATATTTACCTTGGTTACCAGCGCACACGCTTAGCGCTGGCTCCCTGCTCTCCTAGCCAGGGTACACATCGGGTTAATTACCCTGCTCTCCTAGCCAGGGTACACATCGGGTTAATTACCCGATGTGTACTCCAGCTACGTGTGCAGGGAGCCAGCGCTAAGCGGTGTGCTCTCACGCTGCCAGTGCCGGCTCCCTGCTCACGTAGCTGGAGTACACATCAGGTAATTAACCCGATGTGTACCCTGGCTAGGAGAGCAGGGAGCAGGGAGCCGGCATTGGCAGCGTGAGAGCTGCGGACGCTGTAACTAATGTAAATATCGGGCAACCAAGGAAAGGGCTTCCCTTGGTTACCTGATGTTTACCTTGGTTACAGCTTACCACAGGCTGTCAGAAGCCGGCTCCTTGCTCCCTGCTGGCTTCATTTTGTCGCTCTCTCGCTATCACACACAGCGATGTGTGCGTCACAGCGGGAGAGCGCCGAGCAAAAAATGAAGCAGGACATTCAGCAACGAGCGGCGACCTCACAGCAGGGGCCAGGTCATTGCTGGATGTCACACACTGCGACAGCGACGGGACGTCGCTGCAACGTCACAGAAAATGGTGACGTAGCAGCAACGTCGTTGTCGCCGTCGCTGTGTGTGACATCACCTTTAACTCGCAGTATTTTAATCTTATCTCATAATTGAATTTACTGTAAAGCACATAATAAAAATGTAAATGAGATAAATGTAAAATAACACTGATCAAAATTAGAGAACACTTTCAGATACCTGCAGGTTATTGGTGTTAATCTGGCACCTGGTGCTAATTTCCTTAATTATTTGACAAACCCTATGTAACTGGCGGCCTAACTTTCCTGTTTGCATTGACTTTGCAAAAATGGTGTGCTGTTACAAAGTGACTGAAACCCTCTGGCAGCAGGTTGTCCAGATGAAGGCCAAAGGGGTAACCCTGTTGGTCATAGCAAGAGAAGTTGGTTGTTCCAAGTCTGTGATTTTGAGAATATTGCATCTTTACAACATCACAAACTATTTCAAGTCCTCCAAGAAGACTGGTCACCCTCAAGACAAATGCAAGAAAGGACAGGATAATACGGAGAATCTCCATGGGTAATCGTTTCAACACTACAGCTGCAATTGCTCGATAGTTCAGTACTAAACAGGGTAAGGATCTGTCTCGTCATACAGTGTCACAATGTTTAAGAGCATTTGGACTGAAAGCCCACTCTGCATTGACCAAACCTCTCATTAGCAGAAAGAATCAAAAGGCTAGACTCACCTTTTGTAAGGAGCATGTTGTGTGGACAAAAGAGAAAAGGTCCACAGTTAATTTTAGTGATAAAAGAAAGTTTAATTTTTTTGGATCTAATGGGAAACATAATGCTCGTCGACAAACTGAGTAAAGACTGAACCCAAAGTGTGTTAAGAAGTCAGTGAAAGGTGGTGGAGGAAGTGTCATGGTTTGGGGAATGTTTTCTACAGCAGGAGTTGAACCTCTCATACAGCTACATGGCAGAGTGAATGCAAGTGTGTATCAGAATCTTCTTCAACCACACGTGGTTCCTTAGTTGCGTTAATCACTCAATTAGCCAGAAATGTTCATGCAGGACAATGCCCCCTGTCATACAGCAAAACGGGTAAAGCAGTTCCTTAACAGAAAACATTGAAACAATGAAATGATCAGCCCAGAGTCCTGATCTAAACCCAATAGAAAACCTCTGGAAAATCCTTGCTGACAAAGTTATGGCCAAGAAACCGACAACAGTCAAAGAACCGTGGAAGAGACAGGAAGGAGAGTGGACCAAAATCACACCAAAGCAGTGTGAGAGACAAGTGATGTCCTGTGACCGCAGATGTGCTGAAGTCATTCACAACAAAGGCCTGTACACGTCCTACTGATTGGTGATTGGTTACCTTCAGAAAATGTAGTTATCTTTCTCTGTGCTACAGTCATTGCTGTCCTCTAATTATGATCATCACGTTTTGGACAAAATAAAGGTTTTATGTTGATAAACTTTGGATCTTTTGTAAAACACAGTTCTAGTGACATGGTGCACCCCTTACATGGTGAGGCTGTGCAGGTCGGGTCAGGAGACCCACAACGCATCTGTGTATCATGGTCGCTACTCAGATGATATCCTGACACCTGAATTCAGCCTAAAGGTGGCTTTACACGCTACGAGATCTCGTTGGGGTCACGGAATTTGTGACGCACATCCGGCCGCTTTAGCGATGTCGTTGTGTGTGACACCTATGAGAGATTTTGAATCGTTGCAAAAACATTCAAAATCGCTAATCGGTGACATGCCCCCCTCTTCCCAAATATCATTGCTGCTGCAGTAACGATGTTGTTCCTCGTTCCTGCGGTAGGACACATCGCTACGTGTGACACCGCAGGAGCGAGGAACCTCACCTTACCTGCGGCCGCCCGCAATGAGGAAGGAAGGAGGTGGGCGGGATGTTCGTCCCGCTCATCTCCGCCCCTCCGCTTTGATTGGGCGACCGCTTAGTGACGTCACTGTGACACTGAACGAACCGCCCCCTTAGAAAGCAGAGCAGGTATGTGCGTGTGATGCTGCCGTAGCGATAATGTTCGCTACGGCAGCGATCACCACATATCGGCCATACGATGGGGTGCTATCGCGCTCGACATCGCTAGCACCGGCTAGTGATGTTGCAGCGTGTAAAGCCCGCTTAAGGCCAGAGTCACACTTGCGAGTGACTTGCATGGTATCACCCGACATGGTCCCATACTCTCTGGACAGGAGCGTCTCAGCTGCATAGAAATACATGCATCGACCTGCTTCTGTCAGCAGAATGTGCGTCTGTGTCGGTTGATACGAGACTTGTGCGTGTGACTCCGGCCTAACCCGAGACCTACACACTTTGTAGACTTTTTTTGTTGTGTGAGTCAGAGAAGTGATATACAGCAATGATACTACATAGAGTCTTGCAAAGTTCTATTAGTCATTTGGGGAATGAGATATAAGTATTTTGTAACCATCCCTACTAAACGGTTGATATTATACAGTCATTGTGCTCATTGCAATTAAAGGGAACCTGACAGTGGATACCTGCTGCCGGATCCACAGGCCGCATGTATTGGACACTGGCTCTATGACCTCAGACAGCTATGTTTTACTGTGAAACCCTTTATAATTTCAGCAAAAAACATACTGTTCGTCTAACAGCCAACTGTTGGCAATGACACACAGGTGACTAGTCCAAGAGCCGGTCCCTGAGTCCCTGACGGCTTCTCTCCGGCCCAGTCCCCTTGAGTGACAGGTATGTATGTGTGTATGGGGAAACTTATGTAAAGTGGACAAGCCGCCATGGACTGACTTCTTGAACAAATCACCTGAGCGGTATGGTCACCACAGCTGTTTTACATACTTGGATTCGTGCTGCTTGTGATTCGGGCTCCATGTATCAGCTGTCAGCTTTCCTGGAACCACACCTCAGTTTATATGCACAGAAATTATATACTAAAAGCACATGTAATTCCTCCTTTTTTGTTTTACTAGGTAACATTTTCCAGTCCAGAAGAGCTGGCAATGTCTATGGTTCTCCACGACCAGCAGACAATGTTGATGATTCTCCAAGACCCGAGGAAACTGAAGCGTCTGTGGTCAACAATTTTCCACCACCCCGTTCAGAGACTAGAAACATAGACCTGACCAGATGACAGACAATACACCGTGATGGGCATAAAGCCAACTTATGGACATGACATTTGGGGAAAATTGACTTTGCTATGCATTACTACACAGGTGTTGGATGTCGTTTTAGTGAACAATGGACAATGTGAGATGCAGCACTACTACTTCATCATTGCCATGAATATATGAAGGAACAATTCTGTTAATTTTAGGAGGAAATTGACAGAGAAAAATTGCAGGCAATTTTATACATGTGTAAGAGAATAAAGAAGATTTTAACTCCTCCTGATGTTCTTACTACTCAGTAATAGTGTCAATGTGATAACGTAGGTTCTTAGCAGATTCACTACCATTCCCTCTGTGGTCCACTGTCTGGCCAAATACATAGATTGCTGTGGATATTGTACAAATTACAGCATACATTACATTTATATTCTGCACAGTTGGCACCAATGGTATATTCATAACAACCCTTCACATATCTACAATTCTCAGCACTGAAATTGCAACATTAAAAAAGAAAAGTCATGGAATTAGGAAATAACAGTATCGGTAGACATGTTACTGATATTTAAAGAATGAAAAATGGCAAGAAATCTTTCAAAACATCTTGATTTTATTCAGTATCGAGTATAAACACAGAAATACAGGGACTTGCATGCCTTGGAGGCCATCAATGAGGTTATAGTTAATGGTTGAGGAATGTTCTGCCATGCTTTAGCACACCAATCATTAAGATCCACTGCTGGCAGCTATCTTTGTAATTGCCAACCAATATCATCCCAGATGTGCTCAATGAGAGACAAGTTTGAAGATACTGCAGGCCATGGTAGCACGTTTAGGGCATACAGGTTGTTCACTATATGTGTAGCAAGTGGCCTGTCGTTATGTGAAAAAATGTTTCATGGGGCACTATGGAGAACTGGCAATAGCATTGGTTCCACAACCAAATCAATGTAGAGTCAAACTGTTAGTGCCCCTGGAATGAAGACTAGAAGGGTCCAGCTACCATACATTATGCCACCCCACACAATAACTCAATGGTGTGACGTTTCATTGTGAAATCCTACTTAATGTTGTTGTCCACATGGTCGAATAAGAAGAATGGCGCTACATTCTGTAATGTTAATGAAATTAGACATCACCTACGAGGCCTAAATACAAAGTCTACACAAACCACCAGAAGGCGTTGGCACAATATTGGGCTACAATCCAAACATTCTGCTACAGATGCTCCATTGACCTCACATCACCACTCTCAAAGATTATCATGGTGGAGAGCAAGGCAACAATTGAGGCTGGAATAGAGGTCTATCCTCTAATGGTCATGTCACACACAACGACAGCGACGACGACGTCGCTGATAAGTCACCATTTTCTGTGACATAGCAGCGACCTTGATAGCGATGTAGCTGTGTGTGACATCCAGCAATGACCTGGCTCCTACTGTGAGGTCGCCGGTTGTTGCTGAATGTCCTGGTTCATCTTTTGGTCGTTGCTGTCCCGCTGTGACGCGCACAACGCTGTGTGTGACAGCGAGAGAGCAACGAATTGAATGTGCAGGGAGCAGGGAGCCGGCGTCTGTGGACGCTGGTAACCAAGATAAATATCGGGTAACCATGCAAAGGCTTGTTTACCCGTTATTTTCCATTCGTTACCAGCGTCTGCAGCTTCTTGAAACCAGCTGCCTGCTCCCTGCACACGAAGCCAAGGAGCACATCGGGTAACTATAAGCAAAGCGGTTTGCTTATTAACCCGATGTGTACTCTGGCTACGAGTGCAGGGAGCCAGCGCTAAGTGGTGTGTGCTGGTAACCAAGGTAAATATCGAGTAACCAAGCGAAGCACTTTGCTTGGTTACCCGATATTTACCTTAGTTACCAAGTGCAGCATCGCTTCCACGCGTCGCTGCTGGCTGGGGGCTGGTCACTGGTTGCTGGTGAGATCTGCCTGTTTGACAGCTCACCAGCAACCATATAACGATGCAGCAGTGATCCTGATAAGGTCAAATCGTCGTCGTGATCGCTGCTGCGTCGCTACGTGTGACCTAGGCTTTAGTCTCGCTTAGTATTGAATGCAATGATAGCTGGAGACTAGACTTTCCTCCCATCAGGCACATCTGTGGCTACTTTGTTGGTTTTGCAAGATTAATATTGAGTGCTTCTTGCCATTAAAAGGATTGTAATATCCTGCCATCCTATTTCCCCCTGGAATAATAAATACACAGGATATTTCCACACAAGAAAATTAAGGTCCAGTCACACTAAACAACTTACCAGCGATCCCAACTAACAACTCAACTTGATAGGGATCGCTGGTAAGTTGTTAAAGAGGTCGCTGGTGAGATGTCACACACAACAACGCAACAACGATCCTGAGATCCATAAACAACTCATCGTTGGTCACTGAGACCTGTCACATTGTACGATTAACAACATATAGGCGTGCATCTACGTTGCCTTCACCGCGCCCCCTCCGCTCCTATTGGTAATCGTAAGTACGTTATGACTGGGCAGTGACTTTCTCTTCTTCCAGCGATAAGGTTCTGGATTGCAGATCGCAGTAGAGTACTCAGGGCTGTTATATACAAACCGCTAGCGGGATCACTGCTGCGACGCGGTTTATGCCGTTTGTGGGCGCTCGTGCGACACACGTCATGACGTTTTTCCAGTCGTTTTTGAAGTCTGATGGGCGGTGTTGATTTTCTGTTCTGTTTAGAGGTGGGAACATGGCGGCCAGGAGGCGCTGTTCTCCCTGGGGGCCTGTTGAGGTGCATTATCTCATCAGAATGATGATTAAAAAAGCTTATTCTTGTGAGGCAGAACATGAGCATCTCATGAGCATCTGAGCTTCCCCAGCAAAGTCTATGAGTTTTCATTTTTGCTGTCTGCACACAGCTTTTTTTTTCAGCTGCGTTTTTGTGGTGCATGTCAATTATTCCCGCGTTTTTCACTGCGCTTTTCATCCATTGAGTGCAATGGGATGTTGAAAGACGCAATGAGAAACGCAAATAGCTGCGTTTTGGTGCGTTTTGGTGCGTTTCTAAGACCAAAAACGCAGCTATAAACGCAGGAGGTGGGTAGTAAAGTGACGTGTACAGGAAGAGGATTCCTTCTGTCAGTAAACGCAGAAGCGTGAATCCTCCCGGTACCGTCACCGCCGCTTACACCTCCCGTCCTGTGCATGTATGCTGCCGTGCGGTGCCATGTTTGGGCGGTTGGTGAAGGCGGCTGCGAAAACAAAAGTGAACAGTAGAAAAAAAAAAAGTTATACTCACCTGTCTGCAGACTCCTGGTGCCATGCACGTTCCCAGATCCTCCTACTGGTACCACCGCTCCGGGTGTGGGCAGTCTCCCCGGGTACATATGCCTGCAGGATGCAGGACCTGGCGATGGATCAACTGATGCAGTCACCTGACGCATCAGATGATCGTAAGTCTCTGGCTGACGCCGGCGCCCAGCCGGTTATCAGCGGATGCGTCAGGAGACTTCATCCCTGATTACCGGCAGCTGCTGCAGCGATCGGACGGGATCAAACTCCCTCCCCATTGCTCCTGGAGCTGCCGGTAACTCCCTTCCCATCGCTCCAGGATCTGCCGGTAATCAGCACATAAGTGAGTATTTTATTTTTTTGGCACCGATGCATCAGCTGATTGTATAACCGGCTTTTATACAATCAGCTGATGTGTGATGTGCTTCAGCCCCTAGAACCTGACACATCATCTGATCGCTTTGCCTTCCAGCAAACCGATCAGATGATATTGGATCCGGATTGGACAGCGCGGGACACTTGACCCAGGATTACTGCGGAGGGGGGTTCTTTATTTAAATAAAGATGGAGTCACTAATTGTGTTGTGTTTTATTTCTAATAAAAATATTTTTCGGTGTGTTTTGTGTTTTTTTTTTTTATCATTACTAGAAATTCATGGTGGCCATGTGTAATATTGGCGTGACACCATGAATTTCGGGCTTAGGGCCAGCTATACAGCTAGCCCTAACCCCATTATTACCCAGCGAGCCACCCGGCATCAGGGCAGCTGGAAGAGTTGGATACAGCGCCAGAAGATGGCGCTTCTATGAAAGCGCCATTTTCTGGGGTGGCTGCGGACTGCAATTCACAGCGGGGGTGCCCAGAAAGCATGGGCAACCTGCACTATGAATTCCAATCCCCAGCTGCCTAGTTGTACCCGGCTGGACTCAAAAATTGTGCGAAGCCCACGTCATTTTTTTTTTTTTGTGGGGGGGCAAAGAAATCCTGCATACAGTCCTGGAAGGAGGATGCTGAGCCTTGTAGTTCGACAGCTGCTGTCTGCTCTCCTGCATACACTATTGGATGGAGGATGCTGAGCCTTGTAGGTCTGCTCCCCCTGACTCTCCCTGAAGCATACAGTCCTGGATGGAGCATGCTGAGCCTTGTAGTTCTGCATCTGCTGTCTGCTCTTCTGCATACACTATTGGATGGAGTATGCTGAGCCTTGTAGTTCTGCATCTGTCTGCTCTTCTGCATACACTATTGGAGAATGAAGAACACATTGAAGAAGGAAATGACATCAGACCTTTTTTTTTGTTCACTGATAAAAAACGCGTAAAGACGCAGTGAGCAAAAACGCAACAAAACGCCGCAAAATGCGTGCGTTTTTTGCCGGGTTTTTTAGACGCGGGTGCGTTTTAGTGTGGTTTTTGGTGCAAAAAACGCACAAAAACACAGCGTTAAAAAAACGCAGTGTGTGAAACTAGCCTTACCATTTAGTGAACATGGTAAATATAATATCCCTCTAACAAAAAAAATGGTAGTATCACCCTTTATTTTAAAGATTTTCGACTCGTTTTTTTGTTTTTTTCCCGTTTTCAAGAACACTATACAGTGGAACCTTGCTTAACGAGAACAATCCGTTCTGGGACTGTGCTTGTTAATCTAGGTACTCGTTCAGCAAAGCAAGATTCCTCATAGGAAATCATTGCAATGCTGACGATCCGTTCCACAACTTCTAAAATGTCCCATCCTGATCCCCTATTCTGTCATTACACACATGCACAACCACACAGAAACACACACAAACACACACAAACTCACACAAACACGCATGCACATGCACATATTATATGCTCACCTTACCTTCCGTTCCGTCGCTTGCCTCCTGGGTCTTGTAGTTCGCCGTGAGGACGTCGCGATGTACCCGGGAAATACAAGAACCATGATGCCGGCGGTGCAACGGAAGGTAAGGTGAGCTTAATACTGTATGTGTGTGCGTCCGTATGTGTTTGCGCGTACATGTGTGTGTTTGTGTGGACTGCAAGTGCGGGTCAGAGTGTGGTGGATGTACAGAACCGGAAGTGTGTGCGGTGAGAATTTTGCTCGTACAGCAAAGATTTCTCGTAAAGCGGGTTACAATTTTACAGAAAGATTTGCTTGTTAAGCGAAATTCTCGTTAAGTGGGTTACTCGATTAGCGAGGTACCACTGTATGGTTAAACTTATGGTTTCCTTAAAAGGGAACCTGTCACCACTTTTTTGGGCTGAAAATAAGTTGTGGCCATCAACATCACAGAGCTGTTATATACATCATTTTAACATGCTGTATAGGAGCCCAGGCTGCTGTGAGCAAATAAAAAACAATTTAGAGAACTAATGGTCCCGCTGTGGTGGAATAGGGTCATGGAGGCCTGTAAGTTATTCATTGCAATGCACAGTGTAGATCAAATGCTAATATATTCAAAAGAAAATAATCACATTTGAAATACAGTTTGCATATCAGAGGGAGAAGGTGGCAAAAAAGAGCTAATTACCCTTGGAACAGTCTGATATGCAAACTTGATTATACGTACATTTCTGATACCTTTGGTGCTAATTCAATGCTCCTGTGGTATAATGGGATTTTTTTCGCTTTGCATATATTAGCATTTCATCAACACCCTCTTTGCCAAAAAACATGCTGTGTAATCGCGTTTGTAGGATTGTCCATTGACTTGGCTATCCTTGTTATCTCAGTGCATATCAGAGTGACAGTAGAAGCCTTGTGCACAAGCCTATCTTCTATTTAAATTAAATCAAAGAATTTTGCTGATTGGGCATTGCTTTTTGTGCCTTGTTTTTTCAATGAATGCAGCATCCTTTGAGGCAAGGGGTCATCATGTGTCTGGTACCCCATGAGAAAAGGTTTGTAAAACATACTTCAGAAAATGGGGTTTACCCGCACAAACAAATCTAACGATGTGTCTGCGGGGTCACGTCACAAGTGACGCACATTCGTCGTCGTTAGTGTTGTTATATGGTGTGACAGCTAGGTGCGATTGCGATTAAACGTGAAACCGTTCCTCGCTTGCACATCGTTGCTTCCTCAGGACTTTTGTATCACTTGTGCTTGACCTGTGAGCCAGCTTTGTGAATCTTGTAGTGTGTAGGCCCTGTGGCCTGTATGGTGATACTACTCGTGTGGTCCTAGTCATGTGCAATGTCTCATGTGTGCACTGTATGGCAGTACTTCTCATGTGGTAGTACTCATGTGCTATGTCTCATGTGTGCACTGTATGCTGTTACTACTAATGTGGTATTACTCATGCGCATTGTCCATTGCCCTGACTATAGTTAGTATTATGATGCATATCAGAGTGACATTATTGGAAATGTTATACCTTTTGCCAGTGTTCAAGCCATATGTGTGTGTATTTCTAGTGCCTATCTTTCTGAAATAAACCCCCTCTCATTTTTTCAACACACATAACTTTCCGATTTTTCAGTCAATCTACCCATATCTTCCCCTAGCAGAATCCCACCCCTTCACTGACCTGACCTCAACCCAGCACATTACCCAGCCTTATTAGGGCAGCTACTAGCTGTATGCATTAAAGGCAGCATCAATTTTTAAATCAAAAAACATGTTATTAAAATTAAACAAATAAGGCAACAAGCAAACAAACACAACATATTAAACCATTTGAAAAAAACCACAAAAAAACTACAAATCTTGATAATAAGAGTCCGAAAAGGAAAATCGTTCACCAGGTATCGGAAAATGTTGGGTTGATTGCGATTGACCCATGGGATAATGTGGGTGAAGCCTCCTTGGTGTGCTTTGTATATGTTCTTGAGTGGCATTCCATGAAGGGTATGACAATTGAGTCGGGTCTAACACGGTTGATTTGTCTGTCAGTTTCCCCTCTGCTGCTTGATTTAGAGCCTCTAACATTACTCTTTCGGCATGCCTTCTTTGTATTGGGTCGAGCTGCTGTAGTCGTTCATCAGCTAATTGTGTAAAACCACACTTGGCGTTATTTTTTCCTTGATTTAAAATAGTGTTGGCCAAAGCGATAAGTTTGGCCGAATTAGAGCTGGAAGACGAAGTGGTGGATTTTCTTTTACGGGATGCGCATTGTCGCACAGCTGGATTGTGTTGTTCTTCGGCAGATTCAACATGTTGGGTGATGGTGATAGCATCATTCGCACCTGTTGGTGTGTCCGCAGCTTGAAAGTGGTCCTGCACGAAGAAGACAAATATTATATTAAAGCAAACCCAGATAATAATTTTAAAACTTACAGCAACACCCAAATACAGTATTGTGTTTTTGAATTGGATATCTCAACCAGCAGGCACATGGGTACACGTGAGGGAACTAATACAGGATAAGAAATGTCATTCAACAGTATGCAAAATACAAAGTTTAAATGGTAATTAAAGGTAATAAAAAAAAAGGTACTTACATCACGGACAGGAGAGTGTGATCGGACCTCAGCCTCTTCTTCCTCCTCCACCGCTATCATTGATTCCAGTGGACGAGGAAGCTCTTGATCTCTAGTGAAGCTCATCAAGTCATAATACCAGAGCTTTGGAACATATAGTTCCTCAGTTCCGGCACCTGACTTGGATGAGTGCTCCACCTTATTTAATTCTCTTTTAAAGACAGTGCGGAGGGCCTGTATTTTCTTTTTAACCACTGTCTCATCCACGGTTTCTGTTGGGTTGTATTTCTTTACCAGGTCGACCAGTTTGAGATAGGCGTCCCTTTTTTTATATCTGTTACTGTAATCGGCTGACTTTATTTTCCATAAACAGGGCATGGAGCGATACATCTCTATCAAGTCTCTAATAAAGTCTTGGCTATTAGAAGACATCTGAAAACAGAAAAGTGAACAGTGTTACCAAAAGAATAAATGTTACAGTTTTGAAAAATCACAAACCACAATAGAAAAGCCCTAGCATTGAAAGGCATGGCACTACACAATGGTTGCCCTTGGCAAAGCATATTTGAAAAATCATAAACCACATTAGAAATGCCCAAGCATTGGAAAAATATGGCAATCAACAAAACCTAGGCCTCCCTCCATTTGCTTGCAAGCCTAAAAAGCCGTAGCACAATGCAGAACACAATCATGATTGCATAGAATTAATATCAACAAATATATAATATATCATACTATTAAATATTTAAAAAGTAATATAATTAATACAAGAACGCAACTACGATCTCAATTTGAGATCGCAAACATACCTTGCAAAATAAGTAGATGGTTTAGATCCACAAAGTACAGACTTGCGACTCAGATGGGAACGCAGAGGTAAATCCAGATGAATGCATTTGGAATCGCTAATTCGCTCCCTTTTATATAGAGACAGTGTCATCCAATCACAGCGCATCAGTCGTCCAATCACAGCGCATCAGTGGCCACCAATCAGAGAATGACAACGCATCAGTGGCCACTATAGAGAATGACAATTCAGAATGGCCAACAATTCAGAATGGACAACACAGACATTATTATATCGTGGTAAAAATACATGAAAGTAGCCATAATCGCTGATTTCAGGTCACGTAGCGAACGCAGCTGCGTCCCCGGTTAGGACTTCTTGATCGCAATTGCGTCTCGCAAGTCCTTTGCGTCGACGTTAGAATTCTATTGGATGGCGCTAATTTTAGTTGGGCGGGTCTAATGGTGTTGTTGTGGCCTACTGAAATATGGCAGCCAGAAGTCGGTCATCAGCTTGGGGAGAGGCAGAAGTCACATATCTAATTAAAATGGTGGACAGCAGAGATTATGATTGTGTTGAACACCATGTCCATCCTGTGCTCCACAAGAAGGCAGTGCTGAGGAGGATTAGTCGGGGCCTTTTGAGAAAATTTGGGGTGCAGCGTTCAACTACACAAATAAGGAAGAAGCTATCAGATCTGCGTTACAGGTCTAGCGAACGCATTGCCAGCATCCGTTCTCAGAGCCAGCTCCAACCTGGTGAGTGGTGTTAACGAAAGTTGTTTAAATGTCCAATAATCTTGGGGCTGGCGGATCACTGGCATATTTATAAAAGAGTCCGATCTGCGCCGTAATCCAGTGGCCATATAAGTCAATGGGGTCCGGGATAGCGCATAAACATTGCGTATGTGGACGTTAAGGCTATGTGCGCACGTTGCGTAAATACATGCAGTTACATGACATGTGACATGTCACTTCTTTCCTGCGCTTTGCCGGCAGCTCCTGCTCTGTCTATGACAGGAGCTGCAGGCAGAGCGCATGGAATCGGCTTTCACCACGGACATTTATGCAGCGATTTAAAGCGCACATGTGCTCTTCTGATCGCTGCGGAATTTTCGGCAGTGACTGTACGCAACGTGCGCACATAGCATAACAGTCCGTGTACGCTCAGCACTAGTGTTAACATTGGTTAGCCCATTATATGGTGGCTCTTTAACATGAGTAGTACCACATGAGTAATTACACCCACATGACACACAGCACATGAGTAGTACCACAAGAGTACTTCTTGTGAGTTACCCCCACGTGCAAATATTACAAGGTATAATTTTATCTAGAGCCGCAGCCCCAGCAGGACCCACCTCCAGACCCGGAACCGCAGCTGGAGCCTCCACCAGACCTGGAGCCACAGCTGGAGCCTACACCACACCAGGAGCCACAGCAGGATCCACCAGCAGAGGCGGAGCACCAGCCGGAGCCACCTTCAGTCTCTCCCTCCTCACTTCATGTCATCGGAGCAGGTTTGCCTTAGGCCCCCTTCACACGTCCGTGAAACACGTGCGTGTTTGGTCCGTTTCCGTATATACCGGAGACACGTCCAAACGTGCACCAATGTTAATCTATGATTGTGGTCACACGTCCGTTATTTCATTATGTCCGTGTGTGCGTGTCCGTGATCCGTATGTGTTTGCGTTTTGCACGGATGCATGTCCGTTATCTGCACGGAGCACGCACACGTGGACACAATGAAAGTCTATGGGTATGTGCACACACGTTAGTAAACACGTATGCATCTACCTATAGTCCGTGTCCGTTTGGTGTTTTTATTTCTAGTGATGTCGGCTATTCTTTCTATTTCTGTGTATGTCGGTCAATCTCCCTGAGTCCGTCGGTCGGTCTCTCTGTCTCTCTGTCGGTCTCTCTGTCTGTCTGTCCCTCTCTCACAGTCTGTCGGTCAGTTTCCCCCCCTCTCTCATACTTACCGTTCCCCGATCTCCGGCGCAGCGCTGCACGGCATTCACACTGCTGCGGCGGCTTTTACTATTTTGAAAAAGCCGGCCGCTCATTAAACAATCTCCTATTCCCTGCTTTCCCCGCCCACCGGCGCCTATGATTGGTTGCAGTGAGACACGCCCCCACGCTGAGTGACAGGTGTCACACTGCACCCAATCACAGCAGACGGTGTGCGTGTCTATACTGTGCATTAAAATAAATAAATAAATAATTAAAAAAAAACGGCGTGCGGTCCCCCCCCAATTTTAATGTCAGCCAGATAAAGCCATACGGCTGAAGGCTGGTATTCTCAGGATGGGGAGCTCCTTGTTATGGGGAGCCCCCCACCCTAACAATATCAGTCAGCAGCCGCCCAGAATTGCCGCATACATTATATGCGACAGTTCTGGGGCTGTACCCGGCTCTTCCCGATTTGCCCTGGTGCGTTGGCAAATTGGGGTAATAAGGAGTTATTGGCAGCCCATAGCTGCCAATAAGTCTTAGATTAATCATGTCAGGCGTCTATGAGACACCCTCCATGATTAATCTGTAAATTACAGTAAATAAACACACACGCCCGAAAAAAATCCTTTATTATAAATAAAAACACACACATATACCCTGGTTCACCACTTTAATCAGCCCCACAAAGCCCTCCATGTCCGGCGTACTCAGCTCAGCTCACTCAACCGACAACTCACTCCACAGTAATAAGTACGAGCATGGGTCCGGCCACCGCTGCTTACTAACAGGCCAAAGGCGGGATGCAGATGGATTGGTGCATGTATACAGATGCATCCATGTAATATAATGATTGTGAGTGATGATAGATGTTTACTTCCTTTTTGAAATGAAAACTACCAAACAGCAGATATACATTTTAAAGTGTTTATAAAACATGTAAATTAAAACACAAAAATAGTAAGGAAATTAATGCCTGCTGCCCTCCGCTTGCCCAGCCGCATAACGGGACATCATCAGAGCATGATGGTCGAGCTTGGCCATCAGTCTCCTCTGTGCAAATATAATTCTTCTCTGCGCAGCAACAATGCTTGAGTGAGAAGAGACGAGGTCTGCGAAAGTTGGGATTCCTGTGGAGGGAATGGTAAAGGTTTTAAATTATAATTTTTGTTT